>NC_070579.1:4351585-4651585 GCF_027409825.1 Scomber japonicus | reverse complement strand
CACACTATATTTATCCTATAAAAACCCAATACAAGGTCATCTTTGGCTCTGTGCCATTTATTTGTACCATTGTATGTACCCGTTTACCATTGTATTTAATATGTTATAAATTAATTTGTACATGTGTTTATTTATTTGACGTTTTTCCTTCCAGACATTTTGGCCGTTGGTATTTTAATCTGCCGGCCAATTACACGTTATACCAGCCAAAAGCCGGCATATACCGGCTAACGTAAACCCTGATCCACATAGTAAGGCTATAGCCTTACTATACCTTACTATGTTGGGCTGTAGGGGCTGTACTTTTGTAGGCTGCAGAGCAACGTTTCTGCTTTGAAGTCTTACGGCCAAATGGATCAAAAATGTTACACCAAGGATGAGGTGATTGTTTTAGTTTGATCCAGATCATCACATTTAAACAACATGAAAGTCTGGACAAAGTTTTTAGCCTGAATTTGAATTCAATATAACAGATAATAAAAGACAATGTAGTAAAACACAGTTGTGATAATATAAAACAGCTGTTATAAACCATTTATTAAATGTTTGTATGCTTCTTACAAATACGTTAAATCCTCTTAATTAGCAAAGTGTAACAAATTAATACATATAACTTACTTTAAGCATAAAGTCATTAATATACACAAATATACAAGATGCTTAAAAAAGGCACAAAATGCTTTGAACAGAAGTCAAGAACATCCTAAAGACATGAATTAGGTGCCATAAAAATGTAAAAAAAAAAAAAATGTAAAAAAAAAAACAAATGTGCAAAAATATACAAATGATAAGCTGCTTTTTGCCATTAAAAGGTCCATCTGATAAAATACAAACCTAGTAAAAGGAAGAGAACTTTTTTGTTTATCAACTTTGAAGCTATTTACATCACAATTGATTGCATCACAGTTGCCAAGGTCATTACAATGCATTTCACTACATAGGCCTAAATTTATAGATTCATGAATTGATCATAAATAAAGGTCTTTAATTTTTTCATTGTGCTGACTCCGGACTGTTTGGCTGAAAGCTGCTGTGTTGAGATTAAAGAGCAGATGTGTTGTTGTCATCTGTTGCTCTGTCTGTCCTGTTTCATGTTGTCCATATTCATCGCCTGATCTTCAGCTTTTTTTGAAAAATGTACCCATCTTCGAAACGACCCCGTCCTGCCAACAAACACACAGAATGACATATTAAAGTTTGACACTCAAATATATGGAGGAGATGTTACGTGCATTCTAGCTACTGAGGTTTATTTTTGTGATTATTCTGTTTTACAAAACTAAAAACTGTGATTATGACACCAAATTTTAATTATGGCATTTAATTACATATTAATGTCTTAAAAAAGTATCTTCAAGAACTTAATCAGAATGGAGTCTGACGTCTGAAAACAGAATCCTTCATTTTAAAGAAAATCTTCAGAGCTGCATCTGAAGTCGCTCTTTTGTTTACTGATGACACGACGAACAGGTAACAGCAAACTGATTCTGGACATTTGAATGAATCACGTGCTATAACTGTAAATCATAGGACGAGCATTTTGCTGTGAAACATTATCAGAATTTTTTTTTTTAATAAAGTCATGTTCATGCTTTGAAAATGACTCTTGTTTCGTTTATGTACAAATTAAAAAATAGTGTTTTCAAATGAAATGAATTCAGAAAATTCTGATTTTGAGAACAAACATTTTAATTTTTAAATAAACTCATTAATATCAGACAGTGCTCAAACAAATTGTTGATAAGCTGATAGTTGAAAGACATGAAACCAGGTTTTTTGTGAGTAAATGATTTGCTTTCTCAAAGCTGAATATTGTAAGTTTTGACAGTTGTGATTTTTTTTCTAGTATTCTAATATGTTTATAACATTTTAAAAACAACAGGCTCAATTGATAATTTAAAAAAAACGATTTAGCCGCTAAAAATGTTTACATTACTCACAACTCTATCATATTTTTATTTGTCCTCACTGATTCTATACTCCCCTCACTTGTAGAATTTAAAAGAACAAGACAAAAATAAGTGCTGCAGGTTTTTAAACACACACCGCTATTTTATGTCGCTGTTTACAGCTCATCTCACCTGGCCAACACGATAATCAATACCACAAGAACAACCGGCACGATGACGCTCAGAGAGATGGTCAGAGCCTGGTTATCGGAGTCAGGGTCTTTGGGCCTTTCCATCACAGCAAACTGAACATCCTCTCCAAACACTTTGGTGAGCTCTGCCGTCACTGCAGCTGATTCACTCCGCAGCTTCCTGTTGGATCAAACACAGTGATCAGACTCTGTGTAAATGTGTAAATTAAGTGGTCTGAGACCCCCTGACATGGCCCTGCATGGTGCACACTTCTCAGGGTCATCGTCATTATTTAGTAGATTATTTATTAGAAACTCTTTGACAGTTTGAAGGAAAAAAGACACTAAACAATGCAACCCTAACCCTAACCCTATAATTCACAGATTCAAAAACAGTGAGTGACAAAGACTGACTTTGATCATCAAGTCAACATTTTAATCATTTATCAGGGACATTCTCAGCAGTCAACAGTAAGTTGGAGACATCAACCAGAATGAGACCATGTTCAGAAATCAAACTCGTACCTCACGACTTCCTCATAGGAAACAACCTCCGCTTTATACACAGCGATGAAGTTGACCAGACTCTTTGCAGCCTCTCTCAGTGTTCTGGACTTGGGTGATCCTCTGGTAGAGTTGGACACCTCAATGACATTCACAGTCCAGCCCAGAGCTTTCCCTAAAGATCTGAGAGAGAAAGAGAAGAAAAACTGGATTAAAACAGCAAACAGGAGAAAGATTTAATCTCAATCATCATCTGAACTCGTACTTCTCCATTTCTGGAATATTTCCCTCCACAATGTTGGCAGGTCGGTTGAGGGAGATGGTCACCACGTCGTTTCTGCTTGTACTTCCAAGAATGTCCACCTGGAGGCAGAGGAGCGCCATGTTTGGGACATTTATTTATTTAATTTCACTCATGTTGCAACTAATATCTTCTAAACCTGGCACCTTTACACCAGACCAGCTGGCTTTAAACACAGACCCACACAGTTAAGAGGTTTTAACCCACATGGTCTGGCCTTTTGTTTATGTAGTCTTCTTTGTCGGTCACATTACTGTTGTCTTCCCTTCATACGCATCCACATCTGTACATAGATACATTTAGTTCAACTTAGTTTTTTGCTTTAGAACATACATGTTGTCTGTTTGATGTTGCACAACAATGAGATTTGTCAACCTCTGTTCTGCAAAGAACTCCAAATTCCTTCAATGTTAACTAGTCATTGAAATGGTCATTTAGTCACTGAGTTAATTATTAACTTCGTTCCAAATTGATAGCTTGGTACACTTAACAGACTGAGCAAAATCCTTTCCCTGTTATCCAGGATGATGCCCCAATTGTATTAATTATTAATTATTTTATTGATTTTAATAATCATTATCTTTGATAATCATGAATTATTGCTGATAGCCAAACCTCTAAACATCACGTCATTTATTATTTTCTGTTCCTGTTAAATCACAGAATAAAGAAACTGAAAACTGAACTTTCTTTCTAATATGTGTGAAGTTTAAAGGACTTTTTTGGATATTTTACATGTGACATATGAAAAGAAAACAAGCTTATTTTGACTTGATTTTGTCTGTTGGCTGATGACCGTTGTATTAAAGTTCTCCATCGCTCCTCCACACTCACCTCCACCTTTGCTGTAGCGTTAAGTCCTTTGGGGTCTGTGACCTTCACCTCCACTGTAGCAGCCTGTCCACTCAGGTCCACCACTGACACCACGAACACCAGACCAGAGGATGCGTCCACATCAAAATAAGGACTGCCTGAAACCAAACTGTACTCCAGCTGACCTTCATCTCCAACATCAGGGTCTGACGCCTGGAGGAGCAGAGAGGAGGATGGGACAAAGGTCAAAACTAAATTATATGAAACTATTTAGAAAATCTGCTGCTTGACAAAATTATTAAAATGTTTAGTTTCATCATCCAAAATGACTTCAATCCAATAATCTGCCAACAGCAGCTGAAGTTCAACCTTCTGTATTAATTCTCTGTTTCTGTTTCTATGTTCTAACTTTGTTCGTTTATGGGAAAAAATAAAGTTTGTGTTACATGTTTGTTGCAGCGTCCTGCACTGGTCTTGTTTTGTAAACCTGCACCTGCCCATAACCCCTGTGTTTAAAACCCGACCTGTTATCCAACAGCATGAATAATTAAATTCTGTATCTGACCTGACCCGCTTTAAATAGAACCGCAACCTGACCCACACCCTACTTAAAATCAGTCCACTACTTTGCATATCATAAAAAATCTTCACTTGCTTTTCTTTTTTCAGCTCCTCAGGATCCATTTCAACAACTGCATGTAAGCTGATATGATTATTATTATAAATGAAAGCAGATAGTTCTGGGAGGATGCATGTACGAATAAACTACATGATTTAAAAAGGCTTTTATCACCTTGAATTGCGGACATATTGTTGCGGATGTGTTACTAAAATTATATTTTTACATTTGCAAAAATTACGTTATTTTAAAAATACTTTAAGCACTGCACTTTAAACCTGCAGTCTGCATGTGTTCGACCTGTCTGCAAATTACACAGTAGAGTTTTTTTTTTTACCCATTTCATAAAAATTTGCGGATCACCCGTGCAAGACTGTTTTGTTGTAACATTTACAGAGAAAAAAAATGCCTCTATGAACTCTTCTATTTCCTGTTTGTCTGTTGGCTCCTCTGTCCTATGAGACTTGGACTTTGCTTTATAGCTGTATTAACTCTAACATTGTTCTGTATATTTAACATTATTCTCTCTTGATTTGATCTTTGCTTCTGTTGTATCAGCTCTCAGATGTACGCCTCTTTGGATAAAAACGTCTATTGAATAAAACTGTAAAGTCAATAAAAATTACACTAGATGAACCATCAAACATCATCATTATCAGACATTTTCTGACAGACGGAAGCAGATTACTGGATGTGTTTACCTTGACTAGAATGACGGGGGTTTTATTCAGGTCGGTGCTGAAGACAGAGGCTTTGTAAACCTCAGGGGGAAACTGTGGCGCCTCGTTCACGTCCTCCACCTGAACTCTGACCTAAGAGACAGAAAGAAAAAGCAGGTGAACACACAGAGGAGAAGATCTGGATCAGTTCCAACTGCAGAGTAACAGATTTAGGGGAGAACGGGGTTGGTTGTCACATTCATCAGATCTCAGTGCCTAGAGGGCGCAGTTAAAAAGTTTTGGCACTGAAAGTTTCAGAATTTAGGTGAGATGTCACTTTCTGGAGTAAACTGCTTTACTTTGAGGTGAGAGGATGTTTAGTGTTTTTCATGTGAAAATGTTAATATAATATAATAAAACAATTATTACACTTAAAAAGTATGAAGACAAAGCGACGCCAAAACATGTTAGCTTTGCTGGTAGAAAAAATCCCAGCTGGGGATGCTTGTTATATATATGTATGACATGCATATATATAGGGCCAACCCCATAGAAGGACTACCTACCCAAAGATGGGGACGGTTGTCACAAGTGCACATGACATATTTCACGGCCCATATCTTTTGAACAGAATCAGCTGAAGGAGAGTAAGACCACTCTATTCCTACCTGACACTTTAGGCTTCAATTAAAAAGGAAATCGATTCAGTATACAGTTTATGAGGAATTCAAAGGAAAGGAAAGTGTGACTACCAACCCTGTTCTCCCCTAGTGTATATTCACAGTCCTGTTTTATTTGTTTATATATTTAACAGGATAACAGAAATTTGGGAGCCACTTTCTTATAAGCTGCTTTGAAAATGGTTTATAGGCATTAATTAATTGTTTAAAAAAACATGAAAAAACCCTTCACTAATTACAGATTATTAATAAAGCATTAGAAAGGCCTTAGTGTCTTCAGGTCAAGACTGCATTAGTACCCACAGTACCAATACTGAGGCTCATTTCCCCCCAAACTACTTCTGAGTAGACTTCCTCAGAGATGTGAAGGGGATCTGGGATATCTGGGAACTGTGGAGCTTTATCATTGACATCCAGGATGGTGATACTAACCTGAGCTGTGGCTGTCAGACTGTCTGTCACCTGATCCACCGCCAGGACCTTGATACAGAAACAGAAATATATGAACTTAGCTGAACAAAAACACAATTTTGTCTCGGAGATATTATTTTAAGCAGTTATGTTTGCTTAATAAGACAACATGTTACATCTTGCACAGTTTAAGCTGTTGTTTAACAGTTTTTTCAGGGTTATTTTTGATTTTCATAGAAATGGCAGGGGCAGGGAAGAACAAGAAAAATGCTAGCTAAGTAAAGCTAGAACACCTTTTTTGCTGCAACAGCACTTTCGGCATTGGCACTGACAGTTTCTCACCAACATTTCATTTGCCCAAAACATGAAAGCTAAGACAGAAGTGTGATTTATAGATGGTAGGGTTGCAACAGATGTTGATGGTTAATATTCATGTTTAACCTGAAATCTAGATTACCTGAAATGTGAAGCTTTCTGTGGTCTCTCTGTCCAGAACTGAGGAGTTCTTCACGGTTACTGTCCCATTAGAGCTGATAGAGAAAGGAGCAGATTCTGGAATGATCTGCAGGGTTCCCACAAATCCTCCCTGAAAGAAAGAAAATCATGAAGAGATTCATTATGGAATTAAATTAGATTTGGGATTGTGCATATACACCACTAATCTATAGTATATGTAGACATGATGTTGACACTGCCAAGGGTAGAGATTTGTTCATCACCAGGTAATTAATCTGTGAGTGGAGTTTTAAGGATAATCTACCTGGTCCAGGTCGGTGACGGTGACATTTAACACAACAGCACCAACAGGAGAGTTTTCCAGGACAGTTTCAGAGTATTCAGACTTTTCAAACACTGGAGCGTTATCGTTGATGTCCTCCACAGTAACAGACACCACAGCATCAGCCGTCTTCAAGGGATCATCTGACTGGGCTGCCTGAGAGGAGGAAGAAAATATACCACATGATAAGTGATAAAGATTCAGCATCAAAACTAGTGTAAACTTGATATCATCCAGGGCGCACTGAGGCTTAATTGGTCTACTAAGCAGCAACACAGAGCTATCGGGATGCTTGCTTGTTCCAGATTCCGGGAGATGTATCTCATTTGCAGGCGTCAGGGAGCCATTATCAATATGTGGGAGAGTTGGGATGTCTGTTAATACCATGGGAAAATTAGGGAATTTGAATGGGAAATTTAATTTTGTGCTTGCGGGCTTTCTACTCTATTAAGACATGCAAAACCCTCATTTAAATACTGCTGTCTGCACCCTGCTGCACCTGTTATTATAGTGATGATTAGATAGCTAGCAACCTAGCATTAGCTAGTGTTAGCATTCGCATTATCGTTTGCGGTACCAAATCATTACAGACTGCTAAATTAACCCAATGAATATACTGATGGTTCATATGTGACAACAGTATAGTGGTGCTTAGTTATGCTATGTTACCATGGTTACATTGTCTTCAGCTGTTTGAAAAGTGGTCCCTCCCCTTCTGCTATGGAGCCAAGATGGCGACTATTGAGGGAGAGAAGTGTCCATAGTTCCACACTCAACTTTTTGACCATTTTGAGTGCACCACCCAGGTACTTATAATGCTGCATTTTCCCATACTTCTCAGTGTGAATGCACTTACGACCCCAGAACAGCTTATATTTCACCAGTTTGTCTGTATGTTAAGATTCTGCGACGAGCATCAACTGATATGTGAAATGACACTATATGATGCAATGGGTGAAATTCCTGTTCACCCTTTGCTCTCAGATCATTTCGACTGTATTTTAATTCTGAGATTCCGCGAGAATTACTTTGCATGTTTCACACTTCAAAAGACTAATACTGGCCCTTTATGCAGCCCCCTCAAATCAGCCTCTATCTCTTAACATGCAGTTTTTTGCTCCTGTCTCTTTAAGGGCCCCCTCCTGATGAGCCCACTCTGTTCTGATTGGCCAGCTTTCTGGAAACCTGCTGTATCACAGTCACTTCGGTTTCTGTTGGAGACTGAGCGTTCAGAGCTGACTAAAACTGGTGCCTTTTGCTGACAGGGATTACTTAACATCATTATTTGACATTTTGGCCACATTTAACATGAACATTCTACCTAGTAACATTGACATATATGACTGAAAATGAAGAAAAGCATAATAGAATACAAAGTCCCCTCAGTACCTTGATGTTGATAGAGATTATGCTGCTGTTCATCTCCTCTCTGTCTATGGCAGTCACCACAGACACAACCCCACTGATGGAGTCAATGTTGAAGTTTGGATGATACTTTTCTGGAGTCACTGGACAAACATGGAACATGGTGTATATATGTTAGCATTTTAACACATATTTAGAGTGGATTTCATTGTGCAATACTAACAATGACAATAAAACTGAACTTTAAACTTGTTTTGCCTCAAAAGTTAGAGGCAGTCATTTACCTGAACTGATGCTGTAAGTTAAAGTCGTATTGATCCCAATGTCTCCAGGCAAAGCCTTTATTGCCTCTGGCTGAATGGTGCTGAAAAACCCAACCTGAAATATATAAGGTACAAGGAGTTAATTTAAAACTTCTGTAGATCAAATTCAAAAGCAGCACCTAAAAATGAAAGAGAAAAAAACATATTTTACTTAAATAACAAACAAACTATATCTTAGTATCTAACTTACTCATTAAAGTGCCTTAAAGGACAGATTCACAATTTTTCAAGTCTGTCAGGAGCCCAAATGAACATTAAACCTGTTTTTCTTGCTGTAATCATTCCTCCTGTTCATAGTGACCATTGGAACTTACAGTGGAAGTGATTGGGGACAAAAACCACAATCGTCCAGCTGTGCAAAAATGTATAAAAGTTTATCTGAAGCTTCAGACTGCTGAAGCCTCATATAAGCTTCACATCGTTTTAAAACTGCATTTTTGCACAGAAAGATGGAGGATTTAGTTTCTTATGCTCAGCATGAACAAGAGGGAATGATTGACCAAAAAAAACTTTTCATTCTCATGTTTTTCATTCTTCCATAAAGGGTCAGTAAAATAAAAAACTGTCAACACATGTAGAACTGTGATATAAAAACTTTTCAAATGCCCTGAAATAATTTGCTATTGGACATAAGACAAATGAACGTTGGTTTGTTTGCATTGTGAAAGATATCAGCAAGACATAGACATAAGAGAAATATGCAGCTTTTAGTTTAAGAGACTCACCTGTTCCTCTGGAATAAAGGCTTGGTACAGGTTGTGGAGGAAATACGGGTTCAAGTTATCAAAGTCCTCCACGTTAATCTGCACAGTGGCTGTGTCACTCAACCCCCCGCTATCCTGTAGGGAATCATGGCAAAGACAGTAAAGTAATCAGGTATTCATGAGAGTCACTGTTTAAAAAATAATATGTCATGACTTCAATCTGCTTCATTTATTGATTATTCTTTCCTGTAAATCATACTGCATGTGTTGATAGTTTGGTGTTACAGTGTCACTTACCTGTGCTATCACAGTGAAGCGGTATGATTGAACTAAAGTGTAGTTCAAAGGTCTCTTTAAAATAAGAGCTCCAGAGCTGGTCATCATGAAGTCTTCTGAGGTTGTTTCCTTATGAAAGACAGACATCACTATAGTTACCATTACATCTCTGTACAGGTTAGTGTTACTCAACAAATGGAAGCCCAGAGTGGCAAAAGTGACTCACCAACTTTTATCACAATTTAATTAAATTACATTTGTATTGGTATTAAATAATCACTAGGCTGAAAACTTTTACTACACTATCTGGTCTGTGCTCTGTTGGCACACAGGTGGTTGAGTGGTTAGAGTGCATGCCATATACGCAGCCGACCCCGGTTTGAATCCCGGTCAGAGGTCCTTTGCTGCATGTCGGGCCCCCCTCTTTCTCCTGTATCCTGTCTGTCTACTGTTAAATAAAGGCACCTGTGCCGAAAAAATCTTTTTTCTTTAAAAGTCTGTGCTCTGTTGCATCTGTTATCACACCCAACAGTGATGTCACAATGAACCTTGATACAGACACACAAATATGTGAACTCAGTTGAACAAAAACACAATTTTGTCTCTGAGATATTATTTTATGCAGTTATGTTTGTTTCATAAGACAACATGTTACATCTTGCATAGTTTAAGTTGTTTAACTGTTTTTTCAGGGTTATTTTTGATTTTCATAAAAATGATCAAACTGTGAAGCGAGAAGTGAAAAGAATTGTGTATGTATCAGATAATGTTTTATTCTGACATGTGCTCCAGATGATCAACATCATTGTGTGTTTTTTCCTCCAAGAACTGAACATCATCAATAACCAGGAGATAAAATGTCATCATGTTGTGGAAAATAGTGGTTGTACCTGTAATCCCAATAGGACCTGTAAATTGTACCTTTAACAGTCCCAATAAACCACTATTATCATAAAGCAGCAGTGCCAAGGTCCAATCTGGATATTAAAACATGACTCATCTATTGCATTTTAATTTAAAAGTCTAAATCTATCTGTCTTTAAATCTATTAGATAGAAAACTGCAATTTACTGGGACCTGTTCAATAAATACACAGGATCGTCTATAGCACTCCCGTTTGACTGTGCCTTTACTTGATAACAGTTTATAAGAAATCTCTATTTATTTATTGCTATTTATTTATCTTAGTTATCTTTATCTTGCTGTCCTTCATCAACCTCTGTTTGTTGATCTGTGTTTTTGACATGTAACTTATTGGATATTGTTTGTGTTATTATGGACGGTCTAAACTGCAAATTAATTTCGCTCTTTAGGATCAATAAAGTTGTTTAAAGTCTGTTTGAAATACATCAATAATTTGGTTTTTTTGTATTTATTTTTGCAATGCTTTTTTTATTCTCTCCAGCTTTGTTAGTCACTTTTTTTGTTTTTATCTCATGTACGAAGATGCAGCATGTAAATAACACGATGCACTCCTGCCGACACTTAGATTCAAATTGTACTGATCAATAGTTGGTGCTGAATGGGCTGAAAAGGGCAGGGAAGAAGAAGAAAAATGCTAGCTAGTAAAGCTAGAACACCTTTTTTGCTGCAACAGCACTTTCGGCATTGGCACTGACAGTTTCTCACCTCAACATTTCATTTGCCCAAAACATTAAAGCTAAGACAGAAGTGTGATTTATAGATGGTAGGGTTGCAACAGATGTTGATGGTTAATATTCATGTTTAATGTGACATCCAGATTACCTGAAATGTGAAGCTTTTTGTGGTCTCTCTGTCCAGAACTGTGGAGTCCTTCACGGTTACTGTCCCATTAGAGCTGATAGAGAAAGGAGCAGATTCTGGAACGATTCGCAGGGTTCCCACAAATCCTCCCTGAAAGAAAGAAAACCATGAAGAGATTCACTATGGAATTAAATTAGATTTGGGATTGTGCACATACACCACTAATCTATATATGTAGACATGATGTTGACACTGCCATGGGTAAAGATTTGTTCATCACCAGGTAATTAATCTGTGAGTGGAGTTTTAAGGATAATCTACCTGGTCCAGGTCGATGACGGTGACATTTAACACAACAGCACCAACAGGACAGTTTTCCAGGACAGTTTCAGAGTATTCAGACTTTTCAAACACTGGAGCGTTATCGTTGATGTCCTCCACAGTAACAGACACCACAGCATCAGCTGTCTTCAAGGGATCATCTGACTGGGCCGCCTGAGAGGAGGAAGTAGATATACCACATGATAAGTGATAAAGATTCAGCATCAAAGCTAGTGTAAACTTGATATCATCCAGGGCGCACTGAGGCTTGTGATTGGTCTACTAGGCAGCAACACAGAGCTGTCAGGATTCCGGGAGATTATATCTCATTTGCAGGCGTCAGGGAGCCATTATCAATATGTGGGAGAGTTGGGATGTCTGTTAATACCATGGGAAAATTAGGGAATTTGAACAGGAAATGTAATTTTGTGCTTGCGGGCTTTCTACTCTATTAAGACATGCAAAACCCTCATTTAAATACTGCTGTCTGCACCCTGCTGCACCTGTTATTATAGTGATGATTAGATAGCTAGCAACCTAGCATTAGCTAGTGTTAGAATTTGCATTATCGTTTGCGGTACCAAATCATTACAGACTGCTAAATTAACCCAATGAATCTACTGATGGCTCATATGTGACAACAGTATAGTGGTGCTTAGTTATGCTATGTTACCATAGTTACAATGTCTTCAGCTGTTTGAAAAGTGGTCCCTCCCCTTCTGCTATGGAGCCAAGATGGCGACTATTGAGGGAGAGAAGTGTCCATAGTTCCACACTCAACTTTTTGACCATTTTGAGTGCACCACCCAGGTACTTATAATGCTGCATTTTTCCATACTTCTCAGTGTGAATGCACTTACGACCCCAGAACAGCTTATATTTCACCAGTTTGTCTGTATGTTAAGATTCTGCAACGAGCATCAACTGACATGTAAAATGACACTATATGATGCAATGGGTGAAATTTCTGTTCACCCTTTGCTCTCAGATCATTTCGACTGTATTTTAAATCTGAGACTCTACGAGAATTACTTTGCATGTTTCACACTTCAAAAGACTCATACTGGCCCTTTATGCAGCCCCCTCAAATCAGCCTCTATCTCTTTTCAGGCAGTCTTAGCTCCTGTCTCTTTAAAGCCCCCCTCCTGATGAGCCCACTCTGTTCTGATTGGCCAGCTTTCTGGAAACCTGCTGTATCAGAGTCACTTTGGTTTCTGTTGGAGACCGAGCGTTCAGAGCTGACTAAAACTGGTGCCTTTTGCTGACAGGGATTACTTAACATCATTATTTGACTTTTTGGCCACATTTAACATGAACATTCTACCTAGTAACATTGACTAATATGACTGAAAATGAAGAAAAGCATAATAGAATAAAAGGTCCCGTTTAAACTGTCAGTACCTTGATGTTAACAGAGATTATGCTGCTGTTCATCTCCTCTCTGTCTATGGCAGTCACCACAGACACAACCCCACTGATGGAGTCAATGTTGAAGTTTGGATGATACTTTTCTGGAGTCACTGAAAAAACATGGAACATGGTGTATATATGTTAGCATTTTTACACATATTTAGAGTGAATTTCATTGTGCAATCCTAACAATGACAATAAAACTGAACTTTAAACTTGTTTTGCCTCAAAAGTTAGAGGCAGTCATTTACCTGAACTGATGCTGTAAGTTAAAGTTGTATTGATCCCAATGTCTCCATCCAGAGCCTTTATTGCCTCTGGCTGAATGGTGCTGAAAAACCCAACCTGAAATATATAATGTACAAGGAGTTAATTTAAAACTTCTGTAGATCAAATTCAAAAGCAGCACCTCAAAATGAAAGAGAAAATAACATATTTTACTTAAAAACAAACAAATTATATCTTAGTATCTAACTTACTCATCAAAGTGCCTTAAAGGACAGATTCACAATTTTTCAAGCCTGTCAGGAGCCCAAATGAACATTAAACCTGTTTTTCTTGCTGTACTCATTCCTCCTGTTCATAGTGACCATTAGAACTTACAATGGAAGTGATTGAGGACAAAAACCACAATCGTCCAGCTGTGCAAAAATGTATAAAAGTTTATCTGAAGCTTCAGACTGCTGAAGCCTCATATAAGCTTCACATCATTTTAAAACTGCATTTTTGCACAGAAAGATGGACGATTTTGTTTCTTATGCTCAGCATGAACAAGAGGGAATGATTGAAAAACTTTTCATTCTTATGTTTTTCATTCTTCCACAAAGGGTCAGTAAAATAAAAAACTGTCAACACATGTAGAACTGTGATATAAAAACTTTTCAAATGCCCTGAAATAATTTGCTATTGGACATAAGACAAATGAACGTTGGTTTGTTTGCATTGTGAAAGATATCAGCAAGACATAGACATAAGAGAAATATGCAGCTTTTAGTTTAAGAGACTCACCTGTTCCTCTGGAATAAAGGCTTGGTACAGGTTGTGCAGGAAATACGGGTTCAAGTTATCAACATCCTGCACGTTAATCTGCACAGTGGCTGTGTCACTCAACCCCCCGCTATCCTGTAGGGAATCATGGCAAAGACAGTAAAGTAATCAGGTATTCATTAGAGTCACTGTTTAAAAAATAATATGTCATGACTTCAATCTGCTTCATTTATTGATTATTCTTTCCTGTAAATCATACTGTGTGTGTTGATAGTTTGGTGTTACAGTGTCACTTACCTGTGCTATCACAGTGAACCGGTATGATTGAACTAAAGTGTAGTTCAAAGGTCTCTTTAAAATAAGAGCTCCAGAGCTGGTCATCATGAAGTCTTCTGAGGTTGTTTCCTTATGAAAGACAGACATCACTATAGTTACCATTACATCTCTGTACAGGTTAGTGTTACTCAACTTATGGAAGCCCAGAGTGGCAAAAGTGACTCACCAACTTTTATCACAATTTAATTAAATTACATTTGTATTGGTATTAAATAATCACTAGGCTGAAAACTTTTACTACACTATCTGGTCTGTGCTCTGTTGGCACACAGGTGGTTGAGTGGTTAGAGCGCATGCCATATACGCAGCCAACCCCGGTTTGAATCCCGGTCAGAGGTCCTTTACTGCATGTTGGGTCCCCCTCTTTCTCCTGTTTCCTGTCTGTCTATTGTTAAATAAAGGCGTCTGTGCCGAAAAAATCTTTTTTTTTTTAAAGTCTGTGCTCTGTTGCATCTGTTATCACACCCAACAGTGATGTCACAATGAACCTTGATACAGACACACAAATATGTGAACTCAGTTGAACAAAAACACAATTTTGTCTCTGAGATATTATTTTACGCAGTTATGTTTGTTTCATAAGACAACATGTTACATCTTGCACAGTTTAAGCTGTTTAACTGTTTTTTCAGGGTTATTTTTGATTTTCATAAAAATGATCAAACTGTGAAGCGAGAAGTGAAAAGAATTGTGTATGTATCAGATAATGTTTTATTCTGACATGTGCTCCAGATGATCAACATCATTGTGTGTTTTTTCCTCCAAGAACTGAACATCATCAATAACCAGGAGATAAAATGTCATCATGTTGTGGAAAATACTGGTTGTACCTGTAATCCCAATAGGACCTGTAAATTGTACCTTTAACAGTCCCAATAAACCACTATTTTTTTTTTTTTAAGTATATTTTTTCGGGCTTTTTTGCCTTCAATGTACAGGACAGTGGAGAGAGACAGGAAACAGGCAGAGAGAGGGGGAATGACACGCAGGATAAGACCGCTCGGCTCGGGATTCGAACCGGGGTCGCCTGCAACGAGGACTGTAGCCTCAAGACATGGGGCGGGTGCGCTACCCGCTGAGCTATGCTCAACCCCCCAATAAACCACTATTATCATAAAGCAGCAGTGCCAAGGTCCAATCTGGATATTAAAACATGACTCATCTATTGCATTTTAATTTAAAAGTCTAAATCTATCTGTCTTTAAATCTATTAGATAGAAAACTAAAATTTACTGGAACCTGTTCAATAAATACACAGGATCGTCTATAGCACTCCCGTTTGACTGTGCCTTCACTTGATAACAGTTTATAAGAAATCTTTATTTATTTATTGCTATTTATTTTATCTTAGTTATCTTTATCTTGCTGTCCTTCATCAACCTCTGTTTGTTGATCTGTGTTTTTGACATGTAACTTATTGGATATTGTTTGTGTTATTATGGACGGGCTAAACTGCAAATTCATTTCTCTCTTTAGGATCAATAAAGTTGTTTAAAGTCTGTTTGAAATACATCAATAATTTGGTTTTGTGTATTTATTTTTGCAATGCGTTTTTTATTCTCTCCAGCTTTGTTAGTCACTGTTTTTGTTTTTATCTCATGAAGATGCAGCATGTAAATAACACGATGCACTCCTGCCGACACTTAGATTCAAATTGTACTGATCAATAGTTGGTGCTGAATGGGCTGAAAAGGGCAGGGAAGAAGAAGAAAAATGCTAGCTAAGTAAAGCGAGAACACCTTTTTTGCTGCAACAGCACTTTCGGCATTGGCACTGACAGTTTCTCACCAACATTTCATTTGCCCAAAACATGAAAGCTAAGACAGAAGTGTGATTTATAGATGGTAGGGTTGCAACAGATGTTGATGGTTAATATTCATCTCTTTTTTACCTGAAATGTGAAGCTTTCTGTGGTCTCTCTGTCCAGAGCTGTGGAGTTCTTCACGATTACTGTCCCATCAGAGCTGATAGAGAAAGGAGCAGATTGTGGAACGATCTGCAGGGTTCCCACAAATCCTCCCTGAAAGAAAGAAAATCATAAAAAGATGAATGAAATGAAATTAGATTACACCACTAATCTATATATGTAGACATGATGTTGGCACTGCCATGGGTAGAGATTTGTTCATCACCAGGTAATTAATCTGTGAGTAGACTTTTAAGGATAATCTACCTGGTCCAGGTCGGTGACTGTGACATTTAACACAACAGTACCAACAGGAGAGTTTTCCAGGACAGTTTCAGAGTATTCAGACTTTTCAAACATGGGAGCATTATCGTTGATGTCCTCCACAGTAACAGACACCACAGCATCAGCCGTCTTCAAGGGATCATCTGACTGGGCCGCCTGAGAGGAGGAAGAAAATATACCACATGGGAGCCATTATCAATATGTGGGAGAGTTGGGATGTCTGCTAATACCATGGGAAAATTAGGGAATTTGAATGGGAAATTTTTGTGCTTGCAGGCTTTCTAGTCCATTAAGACATGCAAAACCCTCATTTGAATACTGCTGTCTGCACCCTGCTGCACCTGTTATTATAATGATAAGTAGATAGCTAGCAACCTAGCATTAGCTAGTGTTAACATTCGCATTATCGTTTGTTGTAGCAAATCATTACAGACTGCTAAATTAACCCAATGAATCTACTGATGACTCATAAGTGACAACAGTATAGTGGTACTTAGTTATGCTATGTTACCATGGTTACATTGTCTTCAGCTGTTTGAAAAGTGGTCCCTCCCCTTCTGCTATGGAGCCAAGATGGCGACTATTGAGGGAGAGAAGTGTCCATAGTTCCACACTCAACTTTTTGACCATTTTGAGTGCACTACCCAGGTACTTATAGTGCTGCATTTTTCCATACTTCTCAGTGTGAATGCACTTACGACCCCAGAACAGCTTATATTTCACCAGTTTGTCTGTATGTTAAGATTCTGCGATGAGCATCAACTGACATGTAAAATGACACTATATGATGCAATGGGTGAAATTTCTGTTCACCCTTTGCTCTCAGATCATTTCGACTGTATTTTAAATCTGAGACTCTACGAGAATTACTTTGCATGTTTCACACTTCAAAAGACTCATACTGGCCCTTTATGCAGCCCCCTCAAATCAGCCTCTATCTCTTAACAGGCAGTCTTTGCTTCTGTCTCTTTAAGGCCCCCCTCCTGATGAGCCCTATCTGTTCTGATTGGCCAGCTTTCTGGAAACCTGCTGTATCACTGTCACTTTGGTTTCTGTTGGAGACCGAGCATTCAGAGCTGACGAAAACTGGTGCCTTTTGCTGACAGGGATTACTTAACATCATTATTTGACACTTTGGCCACATTTAACATGAACATTCTACCTAGTAACATTGACATATATGACTGAAAATGAAGAAAAGCATAATAGAATAAAAGGTCCCGTTTAAAGTGTCAGTACCTTGATGTTGACAGAGATTGTGCTGCTGTTCATCTCCTCTCTGTCTATGGCAGTCACCACAGACACAACCCCACTGATGGAGTCAATGTTGAAGTTTGCACGATACTTTTCTGGAGTCACTGGACAAACATGGAACATGGTGTATATATGTTAGCATTTTTACCATAGACTGTATATAAGAAATGGACGTAACATCCGTGACGTCACCCATTGGTTTGTGGACAGCTGCTCGGAAGGCAATAGTATAGAATCTAGGCAGCACCATCTTGAAAATTTCAGGTGCATGCTGGGAAAAAAAGAACACGGATTCTACTTATATGGCCATGAGGCGGAGTCATGGACGGACGTATGGGAGGGACCAACGGCGGAGCGGGGAGGCTGCGAGGTTGCGAGAGCTGGATCTCAAGGACATTGGTCAATCAACCTGTCAATCAGGACGTAGCCACGCCCTAATGCATACCCTGCTTTATCGTCACATATAAAATCAGGGAGGCCAAAATTTCACAAATGAACATCATACTGCATTGAAGAAGGCTTTAAACTAGCGATTGAGACCATAAACACATTTTGTAAACATTTACTGAGGTTAGAAATCAAGTGAGAAATTGGTGAATTCTCCATTGACTTGTATAGAGACGGTTGCCCCCTGGTGGCCTTTTGATAGAATGCAGCTCTAAGTTACTTCCTCATTGGCTTCTTTTCAGAGGACAGGAACTCCCCGCCTGATTTTTACACATATTTAGAGTGGATTTCATTGTACAATACTAATAATGACAATAAAACTGAACCATAAACCTTGTTTTACCTCAAAAGTTTGAGGCAGTCATTTACCTGAACTGATGCTGTAACTTAAAGTCATGTTGATCCCAGTGTCTCCGTCCAGAGCCTTTATTGCCTCTGGCTGAATGGTGCGGAAAAACCCAACCTGAAATATATAATATACAGGGAGTTCATTTAAAACAAATTCAAAAACAGCACCTCAAAATGAAAGAGAACATAACATATTTTACTTAAATAACAAACAAACTATATCTTAGTATCTAACTTACTCATTAAAGTGCCTTAAAGGACAGATTCACAATTTTTCAAGTCTGTCAGGAGCCCAAATGAACATTAAACCTGTTTTTCTTGCTGTACTCATTCCTCCTGTTCATAGTGACCATTAGAACTTACAATGGAAGTGATTGGGGACAAAAACCACAATTGTCCAGCTGTGCAAAAATGTATAAAAGTTTATCTGAAGCTTCAGACTGCTGAAGCCTCATATAAGCTTCACATCATTTTAAAACTGCATTTTTGCACAGAAAGATGGACGATTTAGTTTCTTCTGCTCAGCATGAACAAGAGGGAATGATTGAAAAACTTTTCATTCTCATGTTTTTCATTCTTCCACAAAGGGTCAGTAAAATAAAAAACTGTCAACACATGTAGAACTGTGATATAAAAACTTTTCAAATGCCCTGAAATAATTTGCTATTGGACATAAGACAAATGAACGTTGGTTTGTTTGCATTGTGAAAGATATCACCAAGACATAGACATAAGAGAAATATGCAGCTTTTAGTTTAAGAGACTCACCTGTTCCTCTGGAATAAAGGCTTGGTACAGGTTGTGCAGGAAATACGGGTTCAAGTTATCAACATCCTGCACGTTAATCTGCACAGTGGCTGTGTCACTCAACCCCCCGCTATCCTGTAGGGAATCATGGCAAAGACAGTAAAGTAATCAGGTATTCATGAGAGTCACTGTTTAAAAAATAACATGTCATGAATTCAATCTGCTTCATTTATTGATTATTCTTTCCTGTAAATCATACTGTGTGTGTTGATAGGTTGGTGTTACAGTGTCACATACCTGTGCCTTCACAGTGAAGCTGTATGATTGAACTAAAGTGTAGTTCAAACGTCTCTTTAGAATAAAAGCTCCAGAGCTGGTCATCATGAAGTCTTCTGAGGTTGGTTCCTTATGAAAGACGGAGAGTCACTTTTTTTGTTTTTATCTCATGAAGATGCAGCATGTAAATAACACGATGCACTCCTGCCGACAGTTAGATTCAAATTGTACTGATCAATAGTTGGTGCTGAATGGGCTGAAGAGGGCAGGGAAGAAGAAGAAAAATGCTAGCTAGTAAAGCTAGAACACCTTTTTTGCTGCAACAGCACTTTCGGCATTGGCACTAACAGTTTCTCACCAACATTTCATTTGCCCAAAACATGAAAGCTAAGACAGAAGTGTGATTTATAGATGGTAGGGTTGCAACTGATGTTGATGGTTAATATTCATGTTTAATCTGAAATCTAGATTACCTGAAATGTGAAGCTTTCTGTGGTCTCTCTGTCCAGAGCTGTGGAGTTCTTCACGGTTACTGTCCCATCAGAGCTGATAAAGAAAGGAGCAGATTGTGGAACGATCTGCAGGGTTCCCACAAATCCTCCCTGAAAGAAAGAAAACCATGAAGAGATTAATTCAATGAAATTAGATTTGGGATTGTGCACATACACCATTAATCTAGGGGTGGGGTCTAGGATTGGCCATTGGGAGTACCGGGATTTTTCCCAGTGGGCCGATCAATAATGGGCCGATGGCTGCCCGTTTTTTATTTTTTATTTGTTCATTTAGTTTTTGCTGCGCCTTGCCATGGTAACTCTCTCAGCCCAGGGTCAGAGACTTGCACCGGCCCACAGAGCTCCGCTGCAGCCTGCAGACACAGCAGAGGCCCATTGGCTTGTCTGTCTAAAGAATACCTGGTCCAATGGCCCTATGATAGGCTATAGAGGAGTCCCACCCATGCATGTTCTAGACCCCGCCCCTTGTCCAATCACCTTTAATGACAAGCAGTCATGATGAGAGAGCGAGTGAGAGAAACAACAACACACCAGCACACGAAAAACAAAGCGAGAATTACAAAATGGAAAATGCGGGTAAAAAAATGGGTAAAAGGTTGAGCTGAAAAACGGAGAAAAGAAAAGAAAAGCTCTCACGACCAACGCTGCTAGGAGCAAAAAACTGTCAGAAATGTTTGCTGCTGCGGCCAACGTAGCCAGAGCTAGCAGCAGTGGTTCCTCTCAGCAGCAGGTGAGTCAGAGTGAGGCTCCTGCTGCCATGGTGGTGCAGCAGCAGGTTGAGGAAGACTCTCCACTATGTGGAAAAGGTGATACAGTCTTCAGCAGGTGTGATCATGCCAGCATGGTGTGGATAAGCACTCATTAAATGTTCAGAACGGTTACTTAACTGTCTATGAACTTTACTTGACATAATAAATAGCAAACTCTGCATAGTGTGGTGTGTTACAACCAGGCCTAAATCTAGCTTTCTAAAGTATTGGAAAACAATCATATTCATATACTATCCTGATTCATTGATTAGTTGCTTTTATTAACCACTATTTCATCAAAGGATGCCACATATAATTGTAAATCTGAAAGCTTACAACTCACATGTTGCAATGTGATGTGGTTTGAGCATGTAGATCTGCTATTTTCACAATTTTTGATCATTTCTACCTATAATGACTTCCCCCAAATCAGGTCACCAGAGTTAACGTGTTTTAAGTGTCAACATTCACCTTTCTTTGTGCCCACAGTCCATGGACATTGATCTAACAACATAACACATATGTAGCCTATGATGCTTTACATATTTTTTTCAGTCAGTGTTTATGGTTTATTGCTTGTTCAACAGTTTCACATGATACAGTTAAAACTAATTCAAACCTACTCAAATCTCCAGAATATAAGGGATATTGTTCAGTATACTACTGTTATTAAGGGCTTGTGTTTAAATGTACATCAACGCCAGTTGGCACAGTATCTGCGCGCGGATTGTAGTGGGCAGGTCTGGACCAAAAAGTCCAGGGCTGAATTTTTGTCCCAGTCCAGGACTGCACTAATCTATATATGTAGACATGATGTTGACACTGCCATTGGTAGAGATTTGTTCATCACCAGGTAATTAATCTGTGAGTGGAGTTTTATGGATAATCTACCTGGTCCAGGTCGGTGACGGTGACATTTAACACAACAGTACCAACAGGACAGTTTTCCATGACAGTTTCAGAGTATTCAGACTTTTCAAACACTGGAGCATTATCGTTGATGTCCTCCACAGTGACAGACACCACAGCATCAGCTGTCTTCAAGGGATCATCTGCCTGGGCCGCCTGAGAAGAGGAAGAAAATATACCAAATGATAAGTGATAAAGATTCAGCATCAAAACTAGTTTAAACTTGATATCACTCGGGGCGCACTGAGGCTTGCCTCTTTCAAATGTGTAAAATAATATGCTCTGTCCATTTATGTTTGCCATAATGAATATGCAACATGGGTAGGAGATTTTTCTGGTACTTATTTTTTTTTTTTTAACTGTAACTCAATATATTTGTTAACCTCTTCCACTGGAACCTCTAATTCTATGGGATCAAATTTCATTTTTCACTTGCAGTTTTCTGCTCGTGCATTGAGACACACAAAACCCTCATTTAAATACTGCTGTCTGCATCTGTTATTCTTAGTAGATCATCCACAAAACGTACGCTAACCAAATGTGCTATTTATTGGACTGCACATGCAATTTAGTGCTCTTTATATGGGATATTAGGAAATCAGGCCCTATGCACACTCTGTACTTACTTGTGTAGTATGCCTATTTCAACAGGTTAGTGTCTCAAATCAAAGGTAGTGTTAGCACTCGTATTATAGTTCGCTGTAACGGCTCAACAAAAGAGGAAATTCCTGCTCACCCTTTGCTCTCAGATCATTTTGTCTGTAGTTTAATTCTGGGACTCCACTACAGTTGCTTTGCATGATTCACACTTCAAAAGAGTCCTTGTTTATCTCATACTGGCCCTTTATGCAGACCCCTTCATTCAGCCTCTATCTCTTAATAGGCAGTCTTTGCTCCTGTCTCTTTAAGGGCCCCCTCCTGATGAGCCCACTCTGTTCTGATTGGCCAGCTTTCTGGAAACCTGCTGTATCAGAGTCACTTTGGTTTCTGTTGGGGACTGAGCGTTCAGAGCTGTCCTCTACATTACATTCTACATATGTTTACTTTATTATTTGACACTTTTGCCACATTTACAGTAACATGGACATTCGACATAACAACATTAGATTTATGACTAAAATTAAGGAAAAGCATAACAGGATAATAAGTCCCCTTTAAAGTGTCAGTACCTTGATGTTGACAGAGATTGTGCTGTTGTTCATCTCCTCTCTGTCTATGGCAGTCACCACAGACACAACCCCACTGATGGAGTCAATGTTGAAGTTTGTACGATACTTTTCTGGAGTCACTGGACAAACATGGAACATGGTGTATATATGTTAGCATTTTTACACATATTTAGAGGATTTCAGAGGATTTCATTGTGAAATACTAATAATGACAATAAAATTGAACCTTGAACCTTGTTTTGCCTCAAAAGTTGGAGCTGAATTCAATATTTTTTTAAACTGTCATTTACCTGAACTGATGCTGTAAGTTAAAGTCATGTTGATCCCAGTGTCTCCATCCAGAGCCTTTATTGCCTCTGGCTGAATGGTGCTGAAAAACCCAACCTGAAATATATAATATACAAGGTGTTTGTTTAAAACTTCTGTAAAACCTGTTTTTCTTGCTGCAATGATTCCTCCTGTTCATACTGACCATTAGAAGATCCCCTCATAATATACTTACAATGTAAGTGATGGAGGACCTCCTTCTGTGCAAAACAAATGTACTTAAAAGATGATATAAAGCTTCAGTCCTCCAAATGAGTCAAATTAAGTAGATATGTTTCAACTTTACAGTCTTTTAGTGCCAAAGTCTTTTTGTTACTATACTTCCATCACAGTTCAACAGGGAAACAGTAAGAGGGAATTTGATGTTAAAAATACTGTAAATTTTGCAGACTACTGAAGCCTCAAATAAGCTTCACATCAACTTTTAAAATGCAGTTTTTCACAGATGGAGAACTGTGGATTTCTATTATGGTCAGTATGAACAAGAAGAATGATTATAGCAAGGAAACATGTTTCAGTGTACTTTTAATTCTGTTGTGACAAAAAAAGGTGTACAGTGTACTGTAGAACTTTGATATAAAAACTCACACTGGATTTTCAAATGCCCTAAAGTAATTTATCGTAAAGATGACAAATAAACGTTGGTTTGCTTGCATTGTGAAAGATATCACCAAGACATAGACATGAGAGAAATATACTTCATCAGGGATATATGCAGCATTTAGTTTAAGAGACTCACCTGTTCCTCTGGAATAAAGGCTTGGTACAGGTTGTGGAGGAAATACGGGTTCAAGTTATCAAAGTCCTGCACGTTAATCTGCACAGTGGCTGTGTCATTCCTCCCCCCGCTATCCTGCAGGAAATCATGGCAAAGACAGAGTAAAATAATCAGGTATTCATAACAATCACTGTTTAATCAACAACATCTGCTTCATTATTGATTATTCTTTCCTGTAAATCATACTGTGTGTGTTGGTAGTTTGGTGATAAAGTGTCACTTACCTGTGCTGTCACAGTGAAGCTGTATGATTGAACTACATTGTAGTTCAATCGTCTCTTTAGATTAAAAGCTCCAGAGCCGGACATCTCGAAGTCTTCTGAGGTTGGTTCCTTATGAAAGACGGACATCACTAAAGTTACCATTACATCTCTGTTCAGGTTAGTATTACTCAACGTGTGGAAACCCAGAGTGGCAAAAGTGACTCACCTACTTTTATCACAATTGAATTTAATTACATTACATCAGTCTGTGCTCTGCTGCATCTGTTATCAAACCCATGACCATTGATTGTATAAATATGGACAACATGTCTTCACTTCCTGCCACTATGTAAAAGTGAAGCCAAAATATTTCCTTTTCAAGAGCTGGAGCCAGAATCTGCTCCGTAGAGTTGGGCAGCAGGATGACGGCTGGGAAACCCTCAGCTGTGCCACCGCCTGGCAGAGGTTTAAGAGCAGCTGTCACAGCTGTCGATCATGACAGCAATTAAAAATACACTTCTTACAAAAATGTGTACTTGTACAAACAGCGGCGTAATAAAAACAACTTTAAATGACAGAAACAGTCTTCTGGAAAAATGTATTTGATTTTTTCCTTTCCATGTCCTAACATGAAGGGGCAGCCTGCCAAGATGTTTTAACTTCACTTTCGGTGAGCTGTCATGACATTCATATTTATATACAATCAATGGTACCGACTACACCCTGGAATAAACCTTGACTTCACTGCTGCAATGTGAGACATTAAAACATTGAAGTTAAGCAAAAACAAGATTTTCAGCTGAAATTCAGTTTAATCTTTCATTAAATAAAAATGAAATGCCCTATTAATGTCATAGTTACTAGTGTAATCATAATGTTTCTTTTCCTGCAGGCAAGAACATGCTTAGAGCTGAGGATAGAATAATTCCTAGTTCGAAATAACAAGAAAGAATAAATAAAGGAGAACATTTTAGCAAACTAAGATCAGATTTTTTCTTTCCCAGGTTTCCCAGTAAATTAAGATGCAGTCACTGTCTGGTGGAGGAAGATTAAAAATTTGAGTTGGTTGGTGCTGCAGTAAATTTAGGACTAATAGTTTATCAGTTAATTTGTAAATAAACACCAAAAACAACTCAACTGATGTAGAAAAGGTTAATTTTCATTGTTACTTTCATCACGTAAACTGATCTAAATCTTGTTTGTCCATGTGGACAATCATAAGGAGACAAAAAGGTTGACATGTTAACATATTATTGTCATAATTTGGAGGTGAGCCTTTAAGCTTCACTCAATATTGGTGTAAATGGAAACACTCATTGCTGCTTTTCCAGAAATAGTTAGATCTTATTACCACGGAATATGTCACCACGTAGTTTGCTGGTGTGCTGTCGGCGTCCACTGCTTTCACTCGAAGAACCTCAGTGCCCACAGGTTCTGCCTGAAAGGAGATACATGTAATGAATGGATGCAGATTCAGTTCCTCCCACAAGTCAAACATTTAGCCTGAAATTAAAATGTGTTACCATGTTTATCTTCTGTCTCAATTTAAGATAATTTCAGTAGCATTTTGGATAAGCAAGTCTGTAGCTTTAGGTTATGTTCCAACACTTAAGTGACTCATCTTAACAACAACACCAGTCTTTTGTAAGCTGAGACTTTTTTTGTTTAAACACAAGAACAATGAAACAAACATGTTCAAGCTTTTGCCTTCCTGGCAATGGTGGCAGAAATACTACCGGTTAATTCAATATTAGTTTCTGTTCTACTGTAGGAAAGCTTTTGGTAATGAAGTCAAAACCAACCAGTGAGTGCTACACAGTACACACAGAGAAATAGGGGTATTATTGCTATACCCAAATGTATATTTATCAGAAAAGTACAGTGTAAGGTACAGAAATGGTCCTTGAGCTGATAACGGTGTACCTTTGTTTAATTTTAAAAGGTACAAATTCATTGCTGACCTTCCTTCAGAGGCGCATTGTCAGTATTGTGGAAGAGGGAGACAAGCTCCTGCCAGTGACTTTACTTCGAGTGACTAACCTACTGTGCCAGATCACCATGCCTAGACTGTTAAAAGATATAAACTCACTGTTCTTAAATACATTTCTGTGAATAATTGTAACTGTTTCTGTCTCAGAATTTAAGGGTATGTTTTTGCCTCAAAATGTACAAAATGGCATGTCGCTCCAGCGATACCTCACTAAGTATCAATTCTCTACCTTTCCAATGGCTACATTTATACCAGAACATAAAGGTATATTTTTGTCACTAGGGGTGCATAAATGTTCTTTTAGAGGTACAGGCAATAACATACAAAAATGTACCCATTTTAAAAGGTACAGTGCTCGTACCCTGATAGGGTACCGCTGGAGCAAAAAAGCATTTGTACCCTTTTAGGTACATTCCTGTACTTTGATTACTCAGTGTGTAGTCTGGTGCTTTGACCGTTTGCTATTTTTTGATTCACTATCTAATTAAACAATACCTAATGAAAACCAGATATAATTTAGATATTAATCCTGGTACACATCATACCATATTGCAAATAAGCAGCAATTAGATTCATGGGACTAGAGAAACATTTATATTTCATCTGAACACAGGTATTCTAAGGGATATTTGTGTTTAATGATAATTTAAAAAAAGTATTTAGTGTGTATCGCATATCACAAAAATCCATCCAATATCTTTTGAGATGTTTCACACTCAACCAAAGTGTGAAAATGAGTGACAGAGTTGCTAAAATAATTCAAAATAGTTCAAAACATCTGTCTACAAACTGAAGCCTGTGGATGGTGTCAAAGCAAAGTGGAACAATGTTATGTGTCTGATATGATTTTTTAATGATCACATTAAAATCCTTCCTATAAATATGAAATGTTTAACTGCTGGACACAAGACGTTTCCTCCTTCACTGTAAAGTCTATTCTCAGTGTTCCCACTTCACACCTGTATAAGTTGTATACTGGATGCTGATCGACTCCAAAGTATGTTGTAATGTCACAAATCATACACAGAGGCCCGCCCTTTAAAACTGGATTTGAAATCAGTTCAGAGAAACTTTCTACTTACAGCAGATAAATGTGAAAACAGCTCTCCAGTGTCAAACTCTGCACATACATCATTCTCTACAGTGAGAGCATCAGACAAACATCCTACCACATAGACATGTATCATACAGTCTCTTTCTAATAGATTTCAGTGACTTACCTCAGACACAGTTTTGCTGTAGTGTTTCTGTACAAATATCGGACCGTTGTCATTGAAGTCGGTGATTTTCAGCTTCCGAGTGTTGTTGTACTGCAAAGGCAAAAACATAATTTGAAATATTTAGTTTTGAGATATTAGTGGATACTGAAACTGTACAGAAATGTTGTCTTTTCACCCACCTTAATTTCACCATCACACATGATAGAATAATACAAGGTGCTGCCAGTCTGTAAGACAGAAAACACAGTGGATTTTAGGTCTTAGATGATGTACAGGACATAGTGCAAAACTTATACTGCAGACATCGTTATTATAATTAAAGCAGTAGTGAAAGAAGTATTCAGATCCTTTACCTAATTATACAACAGTTAAATGTAAAAATACTCTCTTACAAGTAAGAGGTTAAGTACAGTAAAAGTATTGTGAGCTTGATGTAGTATGCAGTATTACAGTAAAAGTAGTGATATATATCATTAGATTTTTAATAGCGAAGCATCAGTGTTAGAGCAGCATGTTACTGTTGCAGCTGCTGGAGGTGGAGCTAGTTTACACTATTTCCATATCCATAAAGCTGAATTTGACCAATTATATTTCTGTCAATAGAGTGTATTTTGTACTAAAAAGACTTTACCTTTGGAGGAGACTGCTAAAACGTATTAAAGCCTATTTCATGTTGAAAGAAATCATAATGCAGGTGGAAACATATATGTGGAGTTAGTAGTTTATAAATAATTTCAAGGAGATGGTTTTGACCAAACTCACAGCTGCAGGTGCATCTGCATCCAGCGGCTTCTTGGTGCGAACGGTTGCAGTGGTTTCTCCAACAGTGAAGATCAGCTCCAGAAACCCCAGGTGGGTGGGGAAGAGGTAGGGCACCAGCTTCACATTACTTCCTGCTGTGATGCCAGTCACCAACTCCACATCCCCTGTTTATGTGGAGGGAGAGATAAACATATCTACCATATACTATACATCTATATATCTAATTTATTTTAACAGTAATTAACAGAGTAATGTGTGTATTGTAAGGTAGTAGACTTACCAGATTAAACATAAATTTTCAATGTAAACACAGTTAATTATCCAATAATAAATAATAAATTGAGATTTGACTGTTGTATCTACTTTACCTGAAAATCCTTCGTCCACTGGACCAAAATCTATGTTCCCTCCTCCATCACAATTTATGACTGTAGTAGCTTGAGGGACAAAAACACAGTTTAATAGAAAATACACAGATCACAGCTGGTTCACAGTAAAAATCATTTGCTCTCTTAGTACAACTGGTATTTTCCCATGAAGGATGTTTTAGGTTCTTTGCCAACTTTTTAAGATACAGTTGAGGTCAAAGTTTACATACACTTGTGTGGGAGATTTCTGTCATGGAAGTTTGGTAATATCAATTTTAATTTATCCAACTATTTGAATGATTGAGAAATGTACTTCTTTGCAACAAAAAAAGAAGTTGTCTCTAATTTTGTTTTGGGTTTGATTGACAGAAAAACAGTAAAATGGGAAAGTCACCAGAGCTCAATACAAAGCAGAAAGCATACCAGTAAATGTAATTTGGGTCTATCTCTATAGGGAACTTCAGAGCCTGAGATCAATGAACAACAGTTGTTCAAAAGTGCTGTGGTCTCTATCCCAAGTTCATAAAAAACCCAAAGTGCAACTGACAATTAGGCCACATGGTCAGATGTCATCTAAGACTAGCTTGTTAGCTTGTTGGCATGTTAACACTTCCTAATAAAGACTAAACACAAAGTAAAACAATGGTTGATGAGAATGTCATTGGTTTAGCAGGTATTTGGTCATAAACCAAACTATCTGACACATTGGTGTGCTCGAGGAAAAATCATCAAAATCAGTATGATTCATCCTCTGGGTGCCATGAATGTTTGTACACAGGTTCATTACATCTGGACCAAATCAGTGGAATGAGCGACTGAAAGACTGTTCAACATTACTCTGAGTCACATCAGGCCAAAATCAGACCTGCTGTGATTTTGAGGCTGCTGGAAAACTGTTGAGCTGCCCTTAGAAAGACTCTCCTGTGCCTAAATGCACTTTGCTCTTTAAAAGCAAGACTCAGAGTTTTAAAAGAAGAAACAATACTTTATTTTTCTTATCATATAAAAATGTAATATAAGCAAAAACAACAAACACTCCATGGCTTTGCTGATACAACCTTGGTCGGTCTGGTATGACCAGTAGCTTATTGTGGCTAATGTTAGCGACCTTTAGGTAGTTATTTCTCAGTTAGCTGATTTTACTGCCACTCAAGGACAAAGTCATAACACAATACTTTAAAGTTCATAGGTTTTTTAGGTGGATGAAAATAAGTTTAGTAGAAGATGAAGACTTTGTTTACTCCACTTTGTTCTATATTTTTTGTGTCCTCTGTAAAGCGTCTTTGAGCACTTGTAAATGTTAGTTATGGTAAAAAAATGGAATTCTACAAGATGGCGACACAGTGGCTTTACTCTGTGGATTATTTGGCTACAATACTAAGAACTAGTCACATAAAGTGAAGCATTTGTTGACGGAACAAGGAAGGAGGAAGATTGTCTCAAATTCTTCACAACAGCCATATTTTTTTTTATTGCATGCAGCACTTGAAGTTGGACTTTAGAACAATAAAAGTTGAATCTAAATGATTTTCAGTGAGCTGTGATCAAACAGACACAACAAAATCATTTAAAGTTCATGTATTTCTTTGACTTTGGGCAAATGGAAACAACTTAAATAGAAACATCAGCATTTTTTTGTATGGTTTACTGTTACACATTAACTCTGTCTATTGTTCAACTCCAGGAAATCCTCCCATTCTGGCTTCACTCACCTATAGGACTTCCAGAAACAGTACACGTACACACAGAGATGAGGAAAAAATAAGTCCAAATCAAACCGCCAGTGTCCATGTCGGCCCAGTTATGTTTTCCCCATACATGAAAACCAACACTGAATCGATCACCTTAATAAAGGCTACAGTTCACCCCACACTATTTACCAACAGTCCTGTTTTATGGCAGATTGTAAAGTGTTACAGATTCCACTGTGCCAAAAATCAGGACCAGGCTGAGTTTTATTTAACCCTGAAATGGTGCAGAAAAATAATCTGAAATTGAACTTTACAGTAGGAGATGTTTGGGCTATGCTTAGATGCAGATAAAGGCTCAACCTCTCATTTCCAAATACTGAGCTGCTCTAAAAGTTCATTTTAAGCATGTGTGTACTTTTCATTTGATTGTTTGTATTGTTTTCCTTCTGCAGATTATTGTATCTTGGTGGAGAAATGTAAAATGTTTATTGTGCTTTTGATTTCAGCTGTTAGAAGACTAAACTAAGAGTACATTTACTTATTAAAAGTTTCAAAACACTAATAGTAAACTGTAGGGATGCAACAATATTCAATATTTTATCGAACCATTCAATACGCTCTGTTAGGTTCAATACACAAAGGCAAACAATACAATACAATACTACAATAATGTTTGCTGTTCAACTTGATTGGATACTGCACTTGTTTGATGTGAAGTATCCAATCCATTTTTGTTTTTTATGGAAGGCAATTACGATAAGTGTTACATTTTTATAATAAGGTTTGTGGTTTGACCATATCTGTGCTTTTAATTATTTTTTCATGCAATATTGCCTTTGCTAGTATGAGTAGTTTTATATCAAGTTGCGAAATTGTACTATTACTGTGGCCCAAAAACCGTGGTGCATACTGTAGGAGCCATTTCTATGTGAATGTGTGTCAAGGTACCAAATTGGGCCAGTAGGTGTCCTCATGGTGTTGGGTGTACATTTCTTTATAGGTGGTAACTTTCTGTCAGGTGTCAGGTGTTGCTGGACGGATGAGCACACAGTTTTTCGACCGCCCCGGGCTCTGTCATGTTTGTTTTTTTAATGTGACACAGCTGAATGGACTTTATATGCACTGGCAATGAATACTTGCATAATATTGAAGATCATTGAAACAGTGAGAAATAAAGACCGCATCAAATGAAGAAGCAAATCTGGAAGCTGTTTGTTTCACTAGACACAAGTTATAATAATGCAGTAGCCAGCGCGTCGATTACTTTTTAGCCTGCCTATGCAGCCCCTCAGTGGCTTTAAGTGTTAGGCTTAGCCGCTACACATACTGAACCGTGGGAAAACTGTACCGTTGCACCCTTAGTGAACTGAAAGGGCATGAAACAACACACACACACACACACACACACACACACAAATGTAACCCCAACTTGGACTATAAAATGGCCCTGGACTTTCTCCCTAATGGGCCCACCACCCAGCCGCATACAAACAGTCACTAATAGGGTTGTCCTGATATCTCCTCACTATATTATAAAACAAAACAAATGATTGAAAAGATAAGTTGTAGGCTATTATTCACAATACATGTGTTACTTTGTGTAAAGGAATTAGCCTGGCTCATCCTATTTAATAATTTAATGCCATATTACACTTTTGCTTCATATTAAGGTTGTTAAATGAGAAAACAAATAACTAATTCATTGTACAATTCTGCTGTGATTAATTACTGTCAACTTCTTCCTTATATTAATGAAACTGTAGCCTATAAACAAACCCCAGGCTTGTAGTCTCTGTTAGACTAAGTGTCAGCTCATAACTGTGCTCAACACACAAATAACAGAGAAACAAACATTACTCAGATGGAGGACAGTGAGATTTTAACTCTCCAAACTTTTTGGTTAAATGTGGAGCTTTATTTAGCCCCTTTCCTCACTCACATGTCAACAGTGATACCAAAGGATGCTTTAGGTTTTCCAGTTTCATTCAACAGCATGCTCTTCTATCTACCTGCAGAAGTGAGCTCGCAATAACGACGACATGAAATCGTAGTCAATGGTAACCTGAATAAATGTAGTCTACTGTTTTGTGTCCCTGTTACTTACCAGTCCCTCTGCTGTCTGTCCCTCATCATGTTCATCAGGTTCAACTTCTACCTGATCCTCAACACTACTGCTGGGTGATTCAGTGTTTTGGCGTCTAGGACCATATTACTGCTGCTGCTGGTATTACTGCAGCCAAAAAGCTCTGTGAGCTTTTTACATTTAGATGCATCAGTCTGGAGAGACTTTCTTTTCTTTTAACTTCTCCCATCCACCTTTCTCCTGACGTTTTCGGCTTGTCATTATCATAGCAACTAATCATTTATTCTTCTTTGTTAGTTGTTTTGTTTTCTACACTTTGCAAACAAATGATCGTATTAGCGCCCCCTGCTGATAGCTGTTGCCGTTGACGTCAGGAACAGCGTTTTCCCGGTCGTTGTATTTGCCACCACTGGCCACAGGAGGGCGCTCAGTTACAATAAATAAAAGGAGCCTTGCATAGATAAACACAACATATTAAGTTGTTTCACAAGAAAATAATGAGATTTATGGGTAATAGTTATGTTCTTCAGTTAAACATGGGTATACTGTGGTGTTATTGAATTATTGTTCACTGTGATTTTATTGCATGTGAGTGTCAGCCACTTGGCGGCGCTGTTCAGACTGCAGGGAGTAATGTGGAGTTGAGGAGAGGCGAAGAAGAGACGAAAAACGTAATGGCTGCATGTTAAATTGTGGTTTACAGTCTATGGTTGAGACCACATTAAAAGTTATGAGCAAAATCCAGAACATTGTTGGACTCCTTTATTCCCTCACACACACCCACGTTGCTTTTTTGACGAACTTCATTAATCTATATGTATAGCCTATAATGTATACAATATATAGCCTATACAATATATGATGTGTTTCAGAATGACTCTGACTCAAAAAAAGTTGTTTTGCGTGTTTTATACTGATAATTTGTTTTGGAAAGTGATTTTATTTGTTTTAGGTTTGCTGTAACGGGGAAAGGTTTACACAACTTTTGTCTCCTCTGTATGTAATTTAATTTTATTGCATTTTTACTGTGTATAAAAATGGTCGTCCTCTGTGCCAGTTTTGTACTTTATGAACGAGGCAAAAGAAAGTTGCCTTGACTTTTTCTGTGGTTTAATTATCCAGAAACTAAGTTTATCTGTAAATTAAGAGAACCACAAGAAACTTGATTCTGTAAAGAATCCTCTCTAGTCATTGCCTGCAGAGCAACGCTCCTGCTGTGAAGTCCTACGGGAAGCCACAAGGATTAAAAATGCTGGTGAGTGTGTGAGAGCAGGGTCAGTTCAGCTCGTCATGTTTAGACAACATGAAAGTCTGGACAAAGTTTTTAAATTGAATTTATATTAAATATAACAGATAATGAAAGACAGTGTAGTGAAACACAGTTGTGATAATATAAAACTGCTGCTGACAAACACTGTACATAAACTTAACATATCAGTTTAGTGTTATAAAGCATTTATTAAATATTTGTATACTTCTTACAAATACTGAAACTCCCCTTACTTAACAAAGTGTTACTCAAAACTACTAAATGATTACTTTAAACTTATTGTAAGCATAAAGTCAGAAATATACAAGATGTTTGGAGAAGGCACAAAATGATTAGCATACTTCTATCACATTAGCAAGCACTGGTAAATAAATAAAGCACAACATGAAAACAGATGCAGGAAAATCTATCAATGCATTTAAAGTATTTTATTATTTTATTAGTTTTAATGGTCATTATCAAAACTACCACTCTGTCAGGTCTGATACCATAACTCTGCGATACTGATATCAACCCAACACTGCCAATCTAACCATAGAAAAACTCCAACTGTGAAATATAATTTCCACTAAAGGAAAATATGAAGCCCACAACATGAGAAAGCTGTATTATTATATTGTGCTTCATGTCATTTTAACTATCAAAATAATATAAAAACATTACCAGCAATGAAAGATGATTAAAAAAAGTGTATTTTCATTTTCCAATGTACCTGATGACAGACTATCTGATTATAAATGTGAATGTATTATTACAAGGTGGCAGCAGCACTTCAATGTTCCAGTTCCTAAACTAAACAGTCTCTGAAGTAACTTCTCAGACATAAAACAAACGTTTTTTCAGTTCACCAGCAAACATAAAATAGTCATGTTTGAACCTCCACAGTATGTGAAGTCAGAACTGTATCTGCCGTTTCGGCGGTTAACCAGCGTTACCATGGTAACAAGTCGGTCAGCAGCAGTAGACTCAGCCGATGTTACTATGGTAACAAGTCGGTGGCAGCAGCAGTAGTAGGAGACTAACGGCCAGGTCTGTCACTCTTTCACGTCGAGTTTAATCCTTCCGGTTAACGTCCGTCGCTTACAATGAATTTAGTTTAACGAGGGACTAAAAGCTACTCTAACTTTCTCTCTAACTTTCTCTCTAACTATTCTCTCTGTCTCTGTCATCTGACTCCGGTGACTGTTTGGAGGAAGGCGTCATGAGACGGTGTGTAACGTCTGTGATAAATTGGTTTTGATGCCACCTTGTGGTTTAAATGGGTAACTGCTGTTGTTACGGTGCTTTATGGTTGAACCTCTGTCAATCTAGCCAATTTAAAACATGCCGTGTAGTTACCTAAACTCTCTGCCTCATTTTAGAGTCCCCCAAATATATTACAATGGCGACGAGGATTTAAAAAGTTTCAACTGCGTGAAAGGACTGTGTGAGACTGTACACTGGTCGTATGTGCAAGAAAAAAAAGGTAAAAGTTTGGGGTTTTTTGTCGAGGAACGCTTTACATGCTACCAGCTAGCATCGGACAAGCTAACGTGGCCATGCAGGTAGGTCGTGTTGACGAAAACAACGATTCAAAGGAGGATTTTGTGTCTTATTTGGAGCGTCTGAAACAGTGGATGTTGGCAAATGATGTTGAATATGACAAAAAGCCTGTGTTTTTTTTCTGTGATTGGGGCAGACACTTAAAAGCTCCTGAAAAATCTGGTTTCTCCAGCCATTCAAAGTACTATGTGTTTTCTGTGGGGCCAAGGCTGTATTCAAGGTTTAAAAGCCAAAACCTGACACCACACCAATCTTCTGCAAAACTCATCCAGTTCATTTTGCACTGAAGGAAGCTGTGGCGAAAGAGCTGGACAGGTTGGAGGGAGCAAAATTGATTTCAAAAACTGAGAAAAGTGATTGAGCAGCTCCATCGTCACTATGCCCAAAGTGGACAAAACAATCAGGATATGTGGCGACTATAAGGTCAGTGTAAACCAGTGCATAGAAGAAGAGACACACCCACTACCAAATACTGAAGATGTGTTTGCTACTTTAGCAGGGGGAGCATCACTCAGCAAACTTGACCTTTCTCAGGCCTACCAGCAGCTGTAGTTAGATGAAGAGTCAGAAACATATCTGACCATAAACACTCACAAGGTGCTCTACAAGTACCAGCGTCTCAGCTACCGGGTTTCAAGTGCTCCTGCAATCTTTCAGTCTGTTACAGACCAGATACTCCAAGGGTTAGATCATGTGACATGTTTTTTGGATGATGTCCTCGTCACTGCATCCTCTGAGGAGGAGCATGTAAAACGGCTGGATGAAGTGTTCACACGTCTGGAGAAACATGGTGTCAGAGTAAAATTCTCCAAATGCAAATTCCTGCAAAACAGTGTGGAGTATTTGGGACATCACATTTACAAGGATGGCCTACACCCTAATGGGGGAAAAGTGACAGCCATAACAAATGCACCCGGGTCAATAAATGTTACAGAGCTGAAATTTTTTCTAGGTCCTGAACTACTAGAGCCGCTTCCTGCAAAACCCATCAACTGTTATCCAGCTTCTGCATAACCTGCTGAGGAAAGATGCTAAATGGGTTTGGACTGATGACTGTGTCAAGGCATTTAAGGATTGGCATGCAGCAGCATTCTCTCTCAGAGATCTTTGACAGGCTTGTCTTTAGAAAAGCACGGTTAATCTTGTCTAGCACTGATCATCCACTTTTGGAGGAATTCATTCCCCTGCCATCTGGACGGAGATTTAAACCTCGAGCACGAACAAACAGGTTCAAATTTTCTTTTGTCCCACGTGCAATCAATACAGTTAACCTGTACAACCCCTAAACAACATTTCTTATTTTTATTTGGATTGAGATCGTTCTTATCAAGTTTGGTTGTGTTGTATGTCACTGTTTATTTATCTATTTATGGTTGTTGTGTTAGTTGTTTCTTGTTACTGTCACTGCAAACCAAATTTCGCCTCGAGGGACAATAAAGCTCTGAACTGAACTGAACTGAACTGAAGGATGCTAAGCAATTATTGCGTTAGTGTTTGTACACTGTAAGATAGGTTTGCCACTAAAGATTGCTTGTGATTCCTCACCTTATGGGGTAGGCGCTGTAATTTCCCACATCATGAAAAATGGTGAGGAATGACCTGTGGTTTTTTGCATCCAGGACATTAACTGATGCTGAAAGGTTGTAGATTGAAAAAGAGGCACTTGCCATCATCTTTGGAGTTAAAAAATTCCACAAATATTTGTATGGCAGGAAATTCACCGATTACAAGCCTCTGTTGGCCATACTGGGGCCAAAATCATCAGTTCCAACTTTGGCAGCATTACAGATGCAACACTGGGCTCTCATCTTCATGGCATAAAACTATGACATAGCTTTGTCACGCCTTCCTCAAACCTCTATGGTAGGGGTGTGGAATCTAGCTGATGTATGGAAGCCTAATGACGCCAAAAGTAAAATGAGTCACACTACCAAATTATAACACAATTTATATGATTTTCTACTTTTGTATTTATGTGATACATGATTTGTGCAATTTACTTTTATTTCTGTTTTTTTTATTAGCAATATGTTATAATTTGATAATTGGATTCTTTATTTAATTTATATATTAGAATTGTTTCTATTTTTTATAATTTACTTTTTAGTATTTGTGATTGTATCTAACTTTTGTATTTATAGTTGTTATTTCCATATAACATATCTATATGGGGAAAGCTTTTACATGCTGCATGCTGCATACTGCATATGATAATTACATATTTAGAAAGTAGAACTAAAGTGATACATTACAAGATGATTAGTTGAAACATTTCAATTCAATTTCCATTTTGTGAATCTCATCTCGATCTCATGAGCTGAGTGTATTGTCACACCCCTACATTTCCTGCAGTTGCATGTGTTTCTGACTTCAATCCTCTGCCTGATTTTTGAGTCCCACCCCCAAATATATTACAACATCTTTTACAGAGACCAATATACGTTGCCATGGTGACATGTGAGTTGTGACTGTTACTGGCCTCAAACCTAGGGGTTATGGAAGGCTGTGGAGCAGTAGGAAACAACATGATTTCAGCAGTGTGCGACTAAATCAAGTGCCACTTTATTCTGCCTCCGATGGGAGTAACATGGTAAGAGGTTTCTTACTGAAACAGGTATCAAAGTGCCACCTATTGTCAAAAAAGGGAATAACAACAATATGTAATGTTTGGGAGTCTAATTTAGAAAGTAACTAATTATTCATGTTTTTTAAATAAATTAAAAATAAAAAAAAATAAGGAGGCATATCAGTTTCTAATAACTTCTAATAAGAGGCTTTGTTCCCACCCTCTACACATCATTGAGCATTTCTGCTCAATGAGGCTTTCCATCATGTAAAAGGTGCCATTCCACCTCGTTTTGACTCTTGTTGAAGACACTTATTATTCATTATTATTTTCCGGCCAATAAACAGTGCATCATTAGCACTACATTCTGATCGGATTATTCTTTTTGATTTTCCAATTTCGGTCCAATACCGATGCAAGTATATTTTTTTGGCTTTTTGCCTTTTTTTAATGTATAGGTTAGTAGAGAGAGAGACAGGAAGTGGGAGGCAGAGAGGCAGAGAATAGCACGCAAGATAGGACAGCTCGGCGCGGGATCTGAACCAGGGTCACTGCAGTAAGGACTGTAGCCTCAACACATGGGGTGGGTGCTCTACCCACCGCTACAGTAACCAGACTTTCTAATGAAAAAGAACAGCTTTACAAAACGAAAACATCCTTTTAATCAAACAGTATATCACAATATAAAATATATATATATATGATCCTCCCGTGTAACCAAGAAAATAAGTCTGTGTCTGATAAATAATAGCCATCAGATTATGGCGTCATTTCAGTGCCAAATACCGCGCACATAAAAACCATAATCAGCGCGCATAAAGACCACTGTCTGCGCGCTCGCCGTCACTCTCTGCACGCTCACGGTCACTCTCTGCGCACTCGCCGTCACTCTCTGCGCACTCGCCGTCACTCTCTGCGCGCTCGCCGTCACTCTCTGTGCCTTCGACTCGCTCGCCTTTGCTGAGTTTTGGCACAAAAGGGGCGGGCATTGAATAGATGGCTCCGCAACCCCTCCTCCTTTCTGATTGGTCACTACTGTCTCCAGGTCAGAGCCAATCAGGCAGAGCAGGGCGGGTCATCATTGCGGGTCAAGATGTCAGAGAAAAAAAGAGTTAAGTTGAGGAACAGATAGATATTTAAATTTAAATGTGTTGAACAGTTTGGGAGTAATTGTGATAGTTTACTGACTTGCTACAAGGGAGAATGGAGGCTCTCTTCCTCCACCACAATCGGCTTCGTAGAAGTCAAAGCACATGGGTTAGCAAAACAGCGACTGGACTTGCATAGTTCCCATAGTTGCTATGGAAGTGAACCGTGACTAATATTTTGCTTCCAGAAGTTGCACTTGGTATATACAGGTCAGGGTTAAACAGCCTCCCTGCTGTTAGCCATTAGGCCTAATGTGTTGTTGTCTTGTTAACTTTTATTTAAAACGACTGCTTATGGTAGGCCTATTCATATATTAATGTTACTCCATGTGGACTGTTATGACAGGGAGAGTTGCAGGATACTAACTATCACAATTACTCCCAAACTGTTCAATACATTTAAATTTAAATATCTGTCTGTTCCTCAACTTAACTCATTTTTTCTCTGACATCTTGAACCGCCCTACTCTGCGTCAGATTGGCTCTGACCTGGAGACAGTAGTGACCAATCAGAAAGGAGGGGGGATTGTGTGGGCCGTCTATTCAATGCCCCCCCTTTGTGCCAAAACTTAGCAAAGACAAGCGAGTCGAAGGCACAGAGAGTGACGGCGAGCGCGCAGAGAGTGACAGCGAGTGCGCAGAGTGGTCTTTATGTGCGCTGATTATGGTTTTTATGCGCGCGGTATTTGGCACTGAAATGACGCCATACCAGATAAACAAAACTTAGGTGAATCCGCTCGGTGCTATTGCCAGAAAAAACTCAGCCCTCAAAATAAAATAAATGGCCCAAGCCAACCTCAGTCCCCTCTTGCCATAGCAGATTATTTTTTATTTTTTACTGTTTTTTATCAAGAAAAAGCAGCATGTCGATATGCTCTGGGGTCAGCCTGGTGCAGCGGAGAATTTACACTCAGATGACACCGATGTCCCGGGAATGCAGAGGTAGCGACTGGCCAGAATGCCCAGTCTCGGGAAGCGCGTCTGTTGGATTCTCCACCACTCAAGAGGATCAATATCCAGTGAGGGTAGATTGTCTGACATAAATAGCTAAATTAAAAAAATATATTAAAAAATTTACTGTTAGTATTAATCAGTCAAAGTAACTATGTGCATCCCTAAAACCAACAGATATTTTCAAATCCTTGGCGTCTGGATGAAATGCAATGTGTAAAATGTGAGATGATATAATCCATCTCATCAACATTTTAACAACAGAAATCAAATAGAATATCATACAGACATGAATTGGGAACGATCAGTTGTTTTTTGCCGTTAAAGGTTCCATCTAATAAAATACAAACTCAGGAACAGGAAGAGAACGTTTTTGTTGTTGTGGTAATCAATTATGAAGCTATTTTCATCACAGTTGCATGTGTAGGCCTAAATTTACAGATTAATGAATTTATCATAAATAAAGCTCTTTAAGTTTAACACTGTGAAGACTCCGTACAGTTTGGCTGAAAGCTGCTGTGTTGAGGTTAAACCCACGGGGCCTTGCCGCCGATGAGCTTTTTGACCAGCTCAGCGACCTCAGCCCCAGAGATAGGAGAGCCCAAACCCGAGTCCCCAGGCCCTGCTTCCTTACTAGAAGGTGTGTCGGTGGGATTGAGGAAGTATTTCTTCCACCGATCCACAACGTAAATGGACTGTACTTATATAGCGCCTTTCTAGTCTTTGCGAGCACTCAAAGCGCTTTACATCACATCTCATTCACCCATTCACACACATTCATACACTGATGGCAGGAGCTACCACGCAGGGCGCCAACCTGCTCATCAGGGGAATCTAACCATTCATTCTCATTCACATTCATACACCGTTGGCACAGCAACGGGAGCAATTTGGGGTTAAGTGTCTTGCCCAAGGACACATCGACATGTGGACTGGAGGAGCCGGGACTGACCAAACCACCAAACTAAACTGATCAAACCACCAATCTTCCAATTGGAGGACGACCACTCTGCCTCCTGAGCCACAGCCGCCCCTAACATCCCGAGTCAAGGTCAGCAGCGCACCGTCCCCACCATACACAGTGTTGACGATGCCCTGCTTCCCCCTCCTGAGACGCCGGATGGTGGTCCAGAACCTCTTGGAAGCCGTCCAGAAGTCGTTCTCCATGGCCTCACCGAACTCCTCCCATGTCCGGGTTTTGCCTCAGTGACCGCCGCAGCTGCACCCGGTGGTGATCGGTTGACAGTTCCGCCCCTCTCTTAGTCCGAGTGTCCAAGACATGAGTCCGACTATATCTAGCCGGAACCTCTTAAGCAGCTCAGGCTCCATCCCCACCAGAGAGACTAGCTCTAGGGACATTCCATGTCCTAGCTTCTGCAGCCGAGGGTCGGACCACCAAGTTCCCCGCTTTCGGCTGTTGCCCAGCTCACAATGCACCTGACACCTTTGGCTCCTCCTACAGGTGGCGAGTCTATGGGAAGGGGGCCCCACGTTGCCTCTTTGGGGTGTGCCCAGCCGGGCCCCACCCCCAGCCCTGGCTTCGAGGGGGGGCCCCGGTGACCCACGTCCGGGCAGGACCCACGTGGTTCCATTTATGTTCTCCATCATTGTGTCAGTTTCTTTATTTGATCATTTTACTTTTATTTTATTTGTAAATAATTTGTATTTTTTTTTTATTTATTGTAGCTTTCTATTATGATCACATCACCTATATAATTATGTGCATTCTACTGCAGGTTATTTTTGTGATTACTTTCTTTTACAAAACTAAAAACTACTATTGAAATTGATTATGATACAAATGTATAGGTTTAAATGTGGATGAAGGAGTCCACACCACAACTATAATGATAAAGATAGAGGAGAAAAATATAATTGGATTCACTTTCAGAGCGATTTGATGAACGATAAAAACTCTGACTGTCAATCAAAATGTTATTTTTTATTTATTTATTTGAATGCAACTTTTCCTCCTCTCTCACCACAGACTGAAACGTTGTAAATTGGAGCAGGATGACAGAGGTGGTTTATTTAGATAGGTTTTTATTATTACAAAGATGCTGGAACTATTTTCTTTATTATAATATTTTTTTTTTAAAAACAAAGTTTGTGGATCTGTTATTGGATCTGTGCTCATACTGTGTGTCACTGCTGCGGCGGTACACTTTTACACAGTGCTCTTCAACATGTGCAGCAGGTCAGTTTGGTCTGTAAATACTGAAACATCACAGCAACTAGTGTCTGAAATACTTCTGATCAACACACTGAATCAGCTCCCATCTCTGAACTCTTCTGCTTTTCTTTTTATTTCTCCTTACAACAAACTAAAGCAGTAACACCTCATCAATAATTAGTTGCAGACACATCTGGAGTGCGCAGAGCGTACTGGTCACCGCTGTTTACAGAACGTTATTGTTCTCAGTGTGGACGCTCACACACATCTTTGAACCCTTGACAAGCAATCATAGTCATCACAAATGAAAGCACATTTGAACGAGATCTTTTAATAGTCAGTATGAACAGGAGGAATGATTACAGTGAGGAAAACCTCTTTCACTGTCCATATAATAAGACACTTAAGAAAAACAAACATTTAAGTCTGAATCACTAATGGCAATCTGCTGGGGGTGCTACAAGAAAAGTTTTTTTTTTTAAGTATAAAAGTATAAAAAGCACACAAAACACACATTTCCTATCTACGGATATATATATACAAATAAACTTGTCTTTCCTTAAATTTCATTAATTTATCATAAATAAAGGTTTTTAATTTAGGCACATTGAAGACTCCGTACAGTTTTGCTGAAAGCTGCTGAGATTAAAGAGCAAATCTGTTTCTGTCATCACTGTTGCGTTTGTCGCTCTTTGTCCTGAAAATGTTGTATCATGATCAAGCGACCGTCCGTCGAAATACTAAGATGTTGTTTCATGATCAAGCGACCCTCCATCGATATACAGAAATTTTGTTTCATGATCAAGCGACCATCTGTCAGGACCCTGAAATCTTGTTTCATGATCAAGCGACCGTCTGTCAGGATCCTGTAATCTTGTTTCATGATCAAGCGACCGTCTGTCAGGACCCTGAAATTTTGTTTCATGATCAAGCGACCGTCTGTCAGGACCCTGAAATCTTGTTTCATGATCAAGCGACCGTCTGTCAGGATCCTGAAATCTTGTTTCATGATCAAGCGACCGTCTGTCAGGATCCTGAAATCTTGTTTCATGATCAAGTGACCGTCTGTCAGGACCCTGAAATCTTGTTTCATGATCAAGCGACCGTCTGTCAGGACCCTGAAATCTTGTTTCATGATCAAGCGACCGTCTGTCAGGATCCTGAAATCTTGTTTCATGATCAAGCGACCGTCTGTCAGGATCCTGAAATCTTGTTTCATGATCAAGTGACCGTCTGTCAGGACCCTGAAATCTTGTTTCATGATCAAGCGACCGTCTGTCAGGATCCTGAAATCTTGTTTCATGATCAAGCGACCGTCTGTCAGGATCCTGAAATCTTGTTTCATGATCAAGTGACCGTCTGTCAGGACCCTGAAATCTTGTTTCATGATCAAGCGACCGTCTGTCAGGACCCTGAAATCTTGTTTCATGATCAAGCGACCGTCTGTCAGGACCCTGAAATGTTGTTTCATGATTCAAGGCAGGGTTCCTGAAACATAACAGAGTCTCAATTAAAATTAGCTTCACATGCTGTGATGCACTTTGAAGAGTTCATCAAGAGGTCTTACCTGTAACCTTCATTAGATTCGTCCATGTTGACACGCTCCTTGTCGGAGCCCTTTTTGGCCTTCCTCTTGTAGACTCTAAACACATAATGACAGCAAATTGTGAGACTCAAAATATATGGAGGAGGTATTTGCTTTTAATTTAAGCTTTTTCATTTCCAATTTTCAGTTTCATATTTGAGGTTTCCCTTTTCTGATTTCCGTTGCCATTTTCAAGTTCATCTTTAAAATTGTAGCATTCTGTTTGAGCTTTTGCATTTCGGCATACATTTTTGTCAATGTTACTTTATAGATTAAAATAATTTTAATATACAATATCATTTTTGCCTTTTTAAATGAGATTTTTCAACTTCCCTTTTTTAAGTACAATTATAACCTAATTATTCATAGTAGTGTAGTAAAAATAATCTTTTTGATTTTATATGTTAATTTTTTATTTGGGCTTTTAATTTTAGTTATGACCAAAAACATCCTCCATAAAACTTTTATGACAAAAGTGATCAAAAATTATTTTCCCCCCACCTTCTTTGTAAGGATTTGCCATCTGAAAACTAAATATCGTTAGCGTTTTGACAGTTATGTGATTTTTCTAATATTTCTATGACATTTTTTAAAACTACAGGCTCGTTTGATGAGTTACCACAAAAAAAATTACTCACAGCTATAATAATTTATTTGTCCTTAATGATCTTCCATAATCCCTTCACTTACTTGTAGAATTTAAAATAACCAAAAAAAACCCACTTTGACTCCAAAGTGTTGCTGTTTATAGTCGCTCATCTCACCTGACTGACACGATAATCAATGCCACAATAACAACCGGCATGATGAAGCTCAGAGAGATGATCAGAGCTGGGTTATTGGAGTCAGGGTCTTTGGGCCTTTCCTCAACAGCGACCTCAACATCCTCTCCAAACACTTTGGTGAGCTCTGTCGTCACTGCAGCTGATTCACTCTGCAGCTTCCTGTTGGATCAAACACAGTGATCAGACAGATAAATGAAGTGGTCTGGCACTCTGCATGGTGCACACTTCTGAGGGTCACAGTTATCAGACTCTGTGTAAATGTGTAAAAAAACCCTGACACTCTGCATGATACATACCTCTGAGTTTACCTGGGAAAAAAAGACATTGAACAATAACTGAAAACTACCTTTTTGTTTAATCAGTGTTCACATAAAAGGAGCTTTTTCTATCATTTACAGATTCAGACTCAGAGTGACAAAGATTAACAACAACTTTGATCATCAAGTCAACAACTTTAATCATTTATCAGGAACATTCTCAGCAGTCAACAGTCAACCAGAATGAGACCATGTTCAGGAATCAAACTCTTACTTCACGACTTCCTCATAGGAAACAGCCTCCACTTTATCCACAGCGATGAAGTTGACTAGACTCTTTGCGGTAGAGTTGGACACCTCGATGACGACCACAGTCCAGCCCAGAACTTTCCCTAAAGACCTGAGAGAGAAAGAGTGAAAAACTGGATTAAAACAACAAACAGGAGAAAGGATTAATCTCAATCATCATCTGAACTCATACTTCTCCATTTCTGGAACTTTTCTCTCCACAACGTTGGCAGGTCGGTTGAGGGAGATGGTCACCACGTGCCTTCTGCTTGTACTTCCCAGAACCTCCACCTGGGGGCAGAGGAGCACCATGTTTGATACATTTCTTTCTTTCATTTCACTCTAAATATTTCTTTATTAAACCAAATACATAAACCTATGAACATCAAAATGGCAGAAAGTCCTAAACAACACACAGTAAACAGTAAACGCTAAAAGTAGCACGTTGATATGATACAACTGACAGTAAATATACATCTACAGTAAAATTACACTGCAGTAGGATTGTACCAAAATATTACACATTCAACATGAAACCAATAACTCGACCAGATTGATCAGTCGATTAATCAATTATGTTAATATTTCATGGTTTATTTTGTCTTCTGATACAGTAAACATGAATATCTTTGTGTTGTGGACATTTTAAATTGCATCTTGGGCTTCTGGAAAACAGTGACTTACTTTTTCTGCCTTAAACAAGTTCCAGCCCTAAATTGGAGAAGAGTACATGCCGACCTATTAAATGTCTAATCAATTAGTAATTCGGTCTATAAAATGTCAGAAAACAGTGATCATAAAACACTAATTGAATTTAATCTAATAGAATTTTGAATTTCATTATTTTCTATTACATCAATTTGAGAAACTGGAAACAGTTTTTTCCTCTCTTAAAAATGATCAAAAATGAGGGCTGAACTAGAATTCCTCACAGCAGATACAGAGAAATATTCTGAACAAGCAGTGGCGTGAGAGCCTGCTTAGGATTCAGTAACAAAGGCAAGTTAGCATTGAGCTGCTAACTTTTATAGCAAAGGGACAATCAGTGGCCTCCTCACTAAGCTGGACCTCTGATCTGCAGAGTTAGGGTTACAGTTGAACACTGACTACCAACAAAGCCGGCATCATTCAGCCTCAGAGCCAAACTCTTAGTCTGACTGAACCACTGATTCACCAGCTAAGAAGCAGCACTACACAAAGCTTTCCTCTCCTTCCATGGACTCAGTAATGTACTGGGCATAGCTTAGAACAGCACAAGACTGTTAGATCTAAGTTAGATCAGTGTCAATGTACAAGTGTTGATTTGATCTAAGATTGTTCATTTAGTGTTATTACTATAATGTCTGTTCATAGTTAGCTATTGTACAGCCACACTGCTAGGTTGATGTTAGCATGCTTCACAGATGTTACATCCAGTAACTAGGCCTTACATGCAACTACATCTTCTTAACCTGTCACCTTTACACCAGACTAGCTGGCTTTAAACACAGACCCACACACTGAAGAGGTTTTAACCCACATGGTCTGGCCTTCTGTTTATGTAGTCTTCTTTGTCGGCCATATTGCTATTGTCTTCCCTTCATACACACCCACATCTGTACATAGATACACTTAGTTCAACTTTGTTTTTTGCTTTAGAACATACATGTTGTCTGTTTGATGTTGCACAAGAATGAGATTTATCAACCTCTGTTCTGCAAAGAACTCCAAATTCCTTCAATGTTAACTAGTTATTGAAATGGTCATTTAGTTACACAATAGTTATTGTGTTAATTATTAACTTTGTTCCAAATTGACAGCTTGGTACACTTAACAGACTCAGCCAAATCTTTTCCCTGTTATCCAGGAAGGTGCCCCACTTTTATTTATTATTATTCATTTTATTGGTTTTCATAATAATTATCTTTGATAATCATTAATTATTGCTGAGAGCCAAACCTCTAAACAAGGCTCAACCGGTCATTTATTATTTTCTGTTCCTGTTAAATCACAGAATAAAAAAAACTGAAAACTGAACTTTCTTTCCAATATGTGTGAAGTTTAAAGGTTATTTTACATATGACATATGACAAGAAAACAAGCTTATTTTGACTTTATTTGATTTTGTCTGTTGGCTGATGACCGTTATATTAAAGTTCTCCATCGCTCCTCCACACTCACCTCCACCTTTGCTGTAGCATGAAGTCCTTTAGGGTCTGTGACCTTCACCTCCACTGTAGCCGCCTGTCCGCTCAGGTCCACCACTGACACGACGAACACCAGACCAGAGGACGCGTCCACATCAAAATAAGGACTGCCTGAAACCATACTGTACTCCAGCTTACCTTCATCTCCAACATCAGGGTCTGACGCCTGGAGGAGCAGAGAGGAGGATGGGACGAAGGTTAAAACAATCATCCTTTTTAAAATAACATGACTTACTGCTTTCAATAGAACCGAAACCCACTTAAAATCAGTCTACTACTTCGGATAAAAATTAATACATAAAAACATTTCAACTGGCTTTTCTTTTTTTCAGCTCTGTAGGATCCATTTCAATGACTGCTGATGTGATTTTAAAAATAAAATGAAGCAGATAGTTCTGGGAGGATGCATGCACGAATAAACTACTACTACTGAATTGCAGGTATATTGTTGCAGATGTGTTGCTAAAATTATATTTTTACATTTACATTTACACAACTACACTCACAGTGTGAACAGTCTGCTATGTGAGATTCGGTTCAAAGTACACAACTCCTGATAATTACTTACTGGTACTGCACGTCATATTCAGAGATACTGTGAATGTAGCTTTTGTCCTTATCTCACTCACTGTGGGTTTATGACTGTCAGGTGTTTTTTTTCTGACAAACGGTACCACACTGGAGCTGGGTGTCTTTACCTTGACTCCAATGACAGGGGTTTTATACGGGTCGGTGCTGAAGATAGAGGCTTTGTAAACCTCATAGGGAAACTGTGGCGCCTCGTTCACGTCCTCCACCTGAACTCTGACCTGAGAGACAGAAAGAAAAAGTAGGTGAAGACACAGAGGAGAAGATCAATCAATCAATCAATCTTTATTTGTATAGCGCCAAAATCACAACAGAGTTATCTCAAGGCTCTTTACACATAGAGAAGGTTCTAAACCGAACTCTTCAGGTTTTATTCTTTAAGTTTAATTTAAGGAGACCCAACATTCCCACATGAGCAGCACTTGGCAAGAAAAAACCTCTTTTAACAGGAAGAAACCTCAGAACCAGACTCAGAGTGGGAGAACATCTGCCTCGACCGGGATCAGTTCAGGATGCAGAGTTAAACACTTACTGTTTGTGGAGCCACTTTTTCCCTTTACTTTCTTTGTAAAGGGTTTATAGATATTAATCTTTTGTTTTTAAGAAAATATGAATAAACTCTTGACTGATTATAGATTATTAGTAAAGCATTAGAAAGGCCTTAGTGTCTTCAGGTCAAGACTGCATTAGTACCCACAGTACCAACACTGAGGCTCATTTCCCCCAAACTACTTCTGAATAGACTTCCTCAGAGATGTGAAGGGGATCTGGGATATCTGGGAACTGTGGAGCTTTATCATTGACATCCAGGATGGTGATACTAACCTCAGCTGTGTCTATCAGACCGACTGTCACCTGATTCACCGCCAGAACCTTGATACAGACACACAAATATATTATTATATTAAATTGTGTTTATAGGTTGAAATAAAATGCACAAATAATTCTCAATCTTGCAAATGAAAAAACATATCCACATGTGTAGCAGCATATAACTGCCTCCCTAAGTGAAAAATATGCTCTTACATTTCTCATTATAATGAGAAAAAATCTTTGTTTTAAGATTTAATTCTGATGAAATCTAGACTGCTTAGTAAGAGCAGAATTATCTGTTGGCCCTAAAGAAAAATATGATTACAATTATTTTTCAATATAACTTGATGACGATTAGCTAGCTAGCAGGCTAGTGTTAGCATTCACATTATTATTCATGATACCAAATCATTACAGACTGCTAAATTAACTCAGTAAATCTACTGATGGCTTATGTGACAACAGCACAGTGGTGCTTTGGCCAAAAAACACTTCCTGCTTGAATAGGGTCAAATGACACTATATGATGTGACTGGTGTGTGTTGTACTTCAGGGCCCAACATAAAGACTGTGTGTAATGTAAAAACTACCGCACTAAAAATGTGTTTCTACTTGGCTGGTGCGGTAAGGCACAATGAAATTTGATAGAATCTCATTATGCTGCATTATTACACTTCAACTCTTCAGAAAAGCAGCATTTGCTGCCAACATCAGTACATCCTGGTTTCTATTGCTGTGTTCCAAATCACATCACAATCACATACTTCTGTTAGTAACCTGTGTGCACTATGTACTTACAAGTGTAGTGCACAAATTTTGACAGGTTAGTATTGAAAATAAAACAATGTTGCTCAAATCAAACATTGCCGTGTGTAGTTACCAGAAATGATGATTAGCTAACTAGCAAGCTATCATCGGAGTAACAACATCCCCAGCTGTCATTTTCAGTTTGAAAAGTGATTTCTCCCCTTCTGCTATGGAGCCAAGATGGTGACTGTCGAGGGTGAAAAGTGTCCATAGTTTCACACTCAACTTTTCGACCGATACCAATGAATACTTTAAATAGTCTCGGTATTAACTACCACACATTTAAACATATTTTCTACTAGTACGCCCTTTGTGGGGTCTATAAATGTATTTCTTCTTCGCTCAACAAAAAAGAAATGAGCCCACTCTGTTCTGATTGGCCAGCTTTCTGGAAGCCTGCTGTATCAGAGTCACTTTGGTTTCTGTTGGAGATTGAGTGTTCAGTGTCTAAAACTGGTGCCTTTTACTCACAGAGATTACTTAACATCATTATTTGACACTTTGGCCACATTGAAAATGAACATTTGACATAGTAACAATAGATTTATCACTGAAAATGAGTTAAAGCATAATAGAATAAAAGGTCCCATTTAAACTGTCAGTACCTCGACGATGACAGAGATTGTGCTGCTGTCCATCTCCTCTCTGTCTATGGCAGTCACCACAGACACAACCCCACTGATGGAGTCAATGTTGAAGTTTGGACGATACTTTACTGGTAACACTGGACAAACATGGAACATGGTGTATATATGTTAGCATTTTTATACATATTTAGAGTGAATTTTATTTCGCAATCCTAAAAATGCCAATAAAACTGAACATTGAACCTTGTTATACTTCAAAAGGTTGAATTCAATGCTTGTATCGACTGTCATTTACCTGCACTGATGCTGTAAGTTAAAGTCGTGTTGATCCAAGTGTTTCCAGGCAGAGCCTTTATTGCTTCTGGCTGAATGGTGCGGAAAGGCCCAACCTGAAATATATAATATACAAATAGTTAATGTAGGTTCCTAATTAATGAAGCTTTAGCTTGACGCTCTAATCCTTCTCTCGTTGTAATCCACACCAACGATAATAAAAACTCCACAGATCCTCTTGATTCGGTTCAACTGTTTACTTCAAAAATGAAACAGCGGTAGCCTACAAACATTAATCCAAGATAAGAAAATAAAAAAGAGAGACAAAAGGAGGTAGAGAGGTCAAAAAATGTGTGGCTCCACTTCATGCTTGTCTGACCATATGACTCCACAGGTAACCCCACCCACACAGATCCTCACGTTAAAAAAAACAAAGTCAACGAAATATGCAAAATGACCAGAAAGCCACAACGTACTACCAAATATCACGAAAACAATACAGGTGAGAAATTTAAACATTTTAAATTATCCACACACATATTTTAAGTGCAATGAATTAAACTATTGACGTCTTACTTACTGTAAATACAAACTATCAATATTTTAATCTGTAAATACTGTAAATAGCTCTTTTCTATCAGCATAAACATAAATCACCATTTAACCTATGAACTTAAATTATTATTCAAATATTAACTCAAATTACATTTAGGCTCCTTCTATATATAATCTTCTATAGATCAAATTCAAAAGCAGCACTTCAAATTGAAAGAGAACATAACGGAATTTATAAAAATATAACTATTTCTTAGTACCTAACTTACTCATTAAAGTGTCTTAAAGGACAGATTCACAATCAGGAGCCAAAATGAACAATAACACTGTTATTCTCTCTGTAATCATTCCTCCTGTTTACAATGTAAGTGATGGAGGACTAAATCCACAGTCCTCCTCCTGTGCAAAAATGTATTTAAATATTTACCTCACGCTAATATGAAGGTTCAGAAAGGGCATCAAAATGAGTCAGATCAAGTAGATATCTCACAATGTTACAGTCTTTCTAGTACCAAAGTCTTTTTGTTACTATACTTCTATCAAAGCTCAACAAGAAACACTAAGAGGGAATTTGATGCTAAAAAGACTGTAAATGTTGCAGATAGCCACTTGATATGACTAACTCAGAGTGCTGAAGCCTCACATCTACTTTTAAAATGCATTGTTTATGGTCAGTATAAAGAGGAATGATTACAGAAAGGAAAACATGTTTCATTGTCATTTTGGGCTCCTGGCTGTTGTTTTAAGACAGATTTGAAAATTGTAAACCTGTCTTTAAATTCTATTGTGACAACTATACTTCCACAATGGGGCAGTAAAATCAGGAATTGTCAACACATGTAGAACTGTGATCTAAAAACTCAAGCTGCGTTTTCAAATGCCCTGAAGTAATGTGTTGTCATACAGATGATAAATGTTGTTTGTTTGCATTGTGAAAGATATCACTAAGACATAGACATGAGAGATATAAGCAGCATTTAGTTTACGAGACTCACCTGATTCTCTGGAATAAAGGCATCGTACCGGCTGTAGATGAAATATGGCTTCAAGTTATCAGGGTCCTTCACATTAATCAGCATAGGGGCTCTGTTACTCAACCCCCCGCTATCCTGTAGGGAAACATGGTAAAGACAGAGTAAATCAGGTATTCATAGAGTCACTGTTCAATAAATGACTTTGGCTTCATTTATTGATTATTCTTTCCTGTAAATCATACTGCGTGTGTTGATAGTTTGGTGTTACAGTGTCACATACCATTGCTATCACAGTGAAGCGGTATGATTGAACTAAAGTGTAGTTCAAAGGTCTCTTTAAAATAAGAGCTCCAGAGAGGGTCATCATGAAGTCTTCTGAAGTTGGTTCCTTATGAAAGACAGACATCACTAAAGTTACCATTACATCTCTGTACAGGTTAGTGTTACTCAATGTATGGAAGCTCAGAGTGGCAAAAGTGACTCACTTACTTTTATCGCAATTTAATTTAATTACATTTGTATTGGGAGTAAATAATCATCAGGCTGAAAACTTTTACTATAATCTCTGGTCAAGTCTGTGCTCTGTGTGAGAGCATAGACTATTGACTGTGTATAAATATGGATGACATGTCTTCACTTCCTGCCGCTACGTAAAGCTGGAGCCAGAATCTGCTCCATAGAGCAACGCAGCAGGATGAGGCTTGTGAGACACGTCCTGTAAATGACCTTTAGTATAAACAGAATATTTCTAAAAATGTGTTAGTTTTATGTTTATTTATTCATTTTCTGAGCATTCTTTAAGGTCAGGTTATTATTTCTTCAATTATAACAGACGTTAAAATTGCTGCTTTTATTTTTAAATCGCCTGGGGAAAGTAAAAAAGGTCATCTAGAGTTTTTATCATCAGTGTGTCTGTATAGTTAAAAGTGTGTCTACCTTACAGGAGGAAAACAGATATTGTTTAATTAGCACCTGGCTGATAAGGGCACAAGGTTTGTGGTCATTTCTTTTCATGTCATGTTTAATGCCTAGCTCAAATTGTGGTGTCTTTTATAGTTTCAAGCAGTTTTATGATTATGTATTTTGGCTAGCGGGAATGCCAATTAACATCTTATCGGTTTAGATTAAAGGAGATAAAGCCAGTTATTTCATTGATCTGTTTATTAATGCAAGAGATGGATTTGTGTGTTTCATATTAACTTTAAAATGTATGGTTAAAGTAGTGTAACAGTTAAAAATACATCATTTCATTTGGGTGAATCTTGTAAAGCTACGATATAATAAGTTCATTGTTATAAAGGAAGATAATTATATTTTATGTTTGTCCTCTTTCGTAGCTCTTATGGTGTGTTCAAGTGTGTACAAGGTTCGTGAAAATAAACACTGTGAACCATCAGTTAAAGAGTCTGACCATCATTCAGCCGGGGATGCTACACGCCCCCTTAACCATCAAACTGAGGTTTCAGAGCCTCTGTCAATCATGCCACCACAACCCTAACCCCCTTATTATATCATCAAATGAATAATCAAAAACAAACTTATCAGGAAAAGTAGCATTTGGACAAACAACATTGTGATAAGAACAAGCTTAAATGAAAATGTATTTGATGTGGTGGTGGTGGGGGGCGGGGGCTTATGACCAATACTGCAGCCAGCCACCAGGGGGCGAAGAGATGTTTTAGCTTCACTTTCGGTGAGCTAACACGATGCCCTTAATTATAGACGTTCAATGGTACTGACTACACCCTGGAGTAAGGATGGACCTCACTGCAGCAATATGTGACGTTAAAACATTGTAGTTAAGCAAAAACAAGATTTTCAGCTGAAGTTCAGTTTAATCTTTAGATTAAATGAAATGTAAAACATTAAAGTTTTACCGTTATTATCAAAGTGTTTCTTTTCCTGCAGGCAAGAACACATTTAGAGCTGAGGATAGAATATCACAAAACAGATTCAGAATTTGCTAAAAATGGCTTTTAGCAAATTACAATCTTGGCTTTTTCTTTTCCAAAGTTTCCCAGTTGATTAAGATGCAGTCACTGCCTGGTGGAAGAAGTTTGACACTTTGAGTTTACTGAGGACTAAAAGTTTGTCAGATAGTTGATATATAAACACCAAAAACAAGCCAACTGGTATGCAAAGTTACTTTTCATTATCACCACCTAAACTGATCTAAGAACTTTTTTGTCAATGTGGACAAGAGGTTGATAGGTTAACATATTATTGTCATAATTTGGAGGTGAGCATTTGAGGTTCTCTCAGTATTGGTGTAAATGGAATAGTTTGATCTTCTTACCATGAAATATATCACTTTATTATACGCTGGCGTGATGTCAGCATCCTTCGCTTTCACTTGAAAAATTATGGTGTTCACAGGTTCTGCCTGAAAGGAGAACAATTGAATGAATGGATGCAGATTCAGTTTCTCCACAAGTCAAACGTTTAGCCTGAAATTAAAATGTGTTACCATGTTTATCTTCTGTCTGAATTTAAGATAATTTCAGTAGCATTTTGGATGAGCAAGTCTGTAGTTTGTGGTCATGTTTGTCACTCAGTGGTAATATCAGATAACTGTGGAGAATTGAAAGTGCCAAAATGAAATAAATAAATACACCATTAAATAATTACTTAAATGTGTCATTAATTAATTAAAATTGGAATTAAACACATAACTGTTTTATTAAATGTGTCAATAATTAATTAAATACCAATTCATTGTATGTAAAAAAATATATTTAATTATTTCACTATTTAATTAATTATTTCATGGTCCTGTGTTGCAGCACACCATGAATTTATTTTATCTGTCAAACTCACCCATCAAAGTCAGTGGGCGGATTCCTAATACCTGATTGGTTACCCTGCACATCAAGTCAAGGCATATCGATTCCAGATAATGGTTTTAGATACTCTGTCAAACAAAACTTTTTCTTCAACGCTAAAAGTCCAGAGCGTGCGGGGTGCAGGACAAGATGTCTTTAATTTTTTTTTTTTTTTTATTGTAAAAAAAGCATACATACAGTATACAATGAACAGTATACAAGAAAGACATAAGATAACAGATGAGCCAGGGGTAGTTACATTGAATAAAAATGTTGTAATAGGTACAGATATTTAGCGTTTTAATAGCCTTTTGATTAGTCAAATTATCAAGTAACTTAAAATAATGCTCAATTTCTTTCTGAAAAACAACAAAACAAGGTTCTTTCTTATTACATTTACTCTTATGGATATAAAACTTTGAAAACCAGAAATAAAATAAAATTTATTAAGAAATAACATTTTTCTTCCTGCTTAGGATAATTATGGAAGCCAAACACAACATTTTCCCAGAGTAGAAGGAAATCTTTGAAGAGATGATCAATAATAAATCTGCTGAGGTCTGCTCATAATTTCTTTGTAAAGGGACAGTGCCAAAACAGATGTAAAACGGTTTCGGGGTGTAAATTGCAAAAAGAACAGTGTGTGTTAATGTCTTTTTTAAATTTCTGCATATAATGGTTGGCAGGGTAGTATTTGTGGATAATTTTAAAAGACACCTCCCTAACCTTGTTTACAATTATACATTTGTGGGGGAGCATCCAAACTTTCTTCCAGTCAATATTATTAACTAAACGGTTCCAATATGCAGTGACGTACGGGGTAGTGATGATATTTCTTTGGAATAAGGCACGTATCTTTTTGTTATTATTTTTTTGGGAATGTGAAGAGAAACATATTTTTCCTTCTGGGGAGTCAACTGAGTTGGGGAGAGATACATGAATAGCTGAAGGCATCTGTCTGTTCCTAAAAAGCATTAGGGTGCCTGTTGGAATCGCTTTAATAACAATAGAGAATTCCTTAGGAGGATAAAAAATCTCTATAAGAGAGCAATGATCCCTCCTCATTAAACAATTGACTCACCAGCCAAATTTGATTCTGGAACCAAGTTTCAAAAAAAAGAGACTTGTTTTTTGATAAAATATCTCTGTTATTCCAAATAATATATTGGTGTGGTGAGAAGTTATGCTTATATACAAGTGTCCAGGCTAGAAGGAGCTGTTTATGGAATACCGACAGTTTGGCAGGGAGTTTGTCTACATTATAATTACAACTTAATATAAAGTGCAGGCCTCCAAAGCGAGAGAAAATGTAATGGGGAATAAAGTTCCAAATTGAAAAAGGATTTTTAAGGAAATTTTTAGCCCAATTAATTTTAAAAGTATTATTCAGGGTGGTAAAATCCAAAAAGTTAAGTCCGCCAGACTCATAATTATTCATAACCACACTTTTTTTTATGTAATGTGTATGATTTCTCCATATAAAGTTAAAAAGCATCTGATCAATAGCTTTAATAATCTTACTATCTAGGTGTAATGAAATGGCAGCATAAGTTAGTCGAGAAATTCCCTCTGCTTTAGTTATTAACACTCTACCCTTCAAGGACAAATCCCTCTGTAACCACTGATTCAATTTCTTTTGAGTTTTCTGAATAATTGGAGTAAAGTTTAGGGAGGATCTTAACTTTTGATTTTTAGTGATAGTAAGGCCCAAGTATTTAACCTCATCTTTTACCATGATATTACAGATAGAATGAACATCGCAGTTTTTAACAGTTATCGGTTCACATTTATTAATATTCAAGCATAAACCAGAAGCCTTGGAGAAGTCGTTAATAATATTAAGAGCAATAGGTATTTGACTTGCATTTTTTAGAAACAGTGTAGTCAGCCAGCTGACTAATGAGAATATCCCTACCAGCTATGGAAATTCCTTGAACATTACTATTGGTCATATGATTTGTGAGAATTTGTGTACAAAGTAAAAACAGGTACGGCGAGAGACAAGATGTCTTTAAATCTTGCCCGGAGCTGCTGAGAGAAGCAGCAATGCATACCCTGCTTTATCGTCACATATAAAATCAGGGAGGCCAAAATGTCCCAAATGAACATCATACTGCATTGAAGAAGGCTTTAAACTAGCGATTGAGACCATAAACACATTTTGAAAACGTTTACTGAGGTTAGAAATCAAGTGAGAAGTTGGTGAATTCTCCATTGACTTGTATAGAGATGGAAGTCCTGGTTGCACATCAGTCTGCTTCTATGATTCTTGATCAAACTTGTACAGTCTCTACATATGATCTAAGTGCATCACTTACAGCAACTCCTGGAGTAGTGTAGTGTGTTTCAACTGTAGTATGTGATTTAGAGTATGTGAGAAGTTCCTGGATGGTTTACTAGATTCTCCAGAAATGCAGAGTATGCATCAAGAGCTGACTACTCACACTCACATTACCCAAGATGCAACGCTACTTCTGAAAAAAAAACTAAATACAAATGTCACAGACCACCACCTCAATGGTTTCAAGTTAGCTATAGCGAGGGTATGTTCACTTCCTGTTTTCAAAATAAAAGCACCAATTCTATTGTATGGGTTTCTTAATAATAAAAGGCAACGGGTGTTTTATTTTATGAAAATGATCGGAAGTGCGTTACTCGCTACGAGTACCTCCAAATTTGCAGGAACAAAACTTTAAACAGGTGTTATTTGGACAAATTAGCGTCACATTGTGGATCTAAAGGGCTACTTTACTTTCTCACCTAAAAAGGTTAGAAATGTCGATAAAGTGGTTTATTTGCAGAGTTAGACCTAAAATGAAATCCGCTTCAGCCTGCTGATTTCAGCTCAGGCAGGGACGAAGGCATGCTACTTCAGACCAAAGCAATGGATCAGGCTAGATCAGCGTTAGCCCCGCCCACTGACTTTGATCGGTGAGTTTGACAGATAAAATAAATTCATGGTGCGCTGCAGCACAGGACCATGAAATAATTAATTAAATAGTGAAATAATTAAATATATTTTTTAGATGAAACGAATTGGTATTTAATGAATTAATGACACATTTAATAAAACATGTATGTATTTAATTCCAATTTTAATTAATTAATGACACATTTAATTAATTAATGACACATTTAAGTAATTATTTAATGGTATATTTATTTATTTCAATTTGGCACTTTTAGTCCTCCATAGATAACACTTACAGTAAGTTACAGAAATAAAATGAATACTTTAATGATGTCTTTGTGCGGAGCATTAGCTGTGTGTGCTCCAGAATAACGTCAAAGTCGCATTAAATTCGACCTGACTGAAAAATCTGATATGTATCCGATTCAGTACCACATATGGGTCACATTAGAGCGAACAAATCAGATTCAGGTCACTTTTAACTGCAGTGTGAACGTAACCTAAGATGCATACTGGACCATAATCGACTCCAAAGTATGTTGTAATGTAACAAATCATACACAGACGCCCGCCCTTTAAAACTGGATTTGAAATCAGTTCAGAGAAACTTTCTACTTACAGCAGATAAATGTGAAAACAGCTCTCCAGTGTCAAACTCTGCACATACATCATTCTCTACAGTGAGAGCATCAGACAAACATCCTACCAAATAGAAATGTATCATATCATATCATCATTCCTAATAGATTTCAGTGACTTACCTCAGACACAGTTTTGCTGGCGGGTATATTTATAAATACCGGACTGTTGTCATTGAGGTCAGTGATTTTCAGCTTCCGAGTGTTGTTGGACTGCAAAGGTAAAAACATAATTTGAAATATTTAGTTTTGAGATGTTAGTGGATACTGAAACTGTACAGAAATGTTGTCTTTTCTCCCACCTTATGTTCATCATCACACATGATAGAATAATACAAGGTGCTGTTAGACTGTAAGACAAAACACAGTGGATTTTAGGTCTGAGATGCATAAGCAGTGCAAAACTTACACTGCAGACATTTTTATTATGATTAAAGCAGTAGTGAAAAAAGTGTTCAGATCCTTTACCTAAGTATACATAAGTACTACAACTACTACAGTAAAAGCTTAATGTAGTAAAAGTACATGATCTGATCTGATCTGTATTTTGACTTTTTTCTCTGATCTTTGATTTTTGCTGAAACATTTATTTAACATCACATGGAAATACTCATGTAAAGTTAGAGTAGCTGAAAAATGTAGTTAACTACAGTAATTGAAATGAATGTACCTATCTACTTTCCACCACTGATTTAAAGTGTTTATAAAGATGAAATTAACTGATTATGTTTCTGTCCCTGCAGCTCAGTAAGGTGGACAAACTCTGACAAAACACAAAGAGTGTATTTGTACTAATGAAGACTGTACCTTTGCAAAAGACTGCTAAAAACAAAACTTGTATTATTAGTTGAAAGAAATCATAATGGAGGTGGAAAAATATATTTGGATTTAATAATTTATAAACAACTTCAAGGAGATGGTGTTAACTAAACTCACGCCTATCAGCACGTCTGCATCCAGCGGCTTCTTGGTGCGAACGGTTGCACTGGTTTCTCCAAAGGTGAAGATCAGCTCCAGAAACTCCAGGTGGTCGGGGAAGAGGTAGGGCACCAGCTTCACATTACTTCCTGCTGTGATGCCAGTAAACAACTCCACATCCCCTGTTTATGTGGAGGGAGAGATAAACATATCTACCATATACTATACATCTATATATCTAATTGTATTTTAACAGTGTGTATAGTACAAATTAAAAGACACAAACTGAGACCAATGCACACAAAGGAAAATAAGGGTGATAAATATGTTTGGAGCATTTAAATAAAATAAGTAAATAAACAAATACATTTATTAACAGAGAATAAGAAAGAGTTACATTAAATGTTACCATAAAAGTTTAATTAAACAAATGAATGAAATCAATAAGGAGATAAAACTTATAGAATGGTTATAATAAAATAAAACATCAAAACAAAGCAATAAAATTGAATAAATAGACTATATATAATTATCAATCAAAAGCAGGCAGAACAGGTTTCTTTCTACTTTACCTGAAAATCCTTCGTCCACTGGACCAAACTCAAAGTTCCCTCCCTCATCACAATTTATGACTGTAAAAGCTTGAGGGACAGAAAAACACATTTTAATAGAGAATACACAGATCACAGCTGGTTCACAGTAAAATTATCTCTTAGTACAACAAGGCCCTAACACTTCCTCAGTTCGGTACACTCCATGGCTTTGCTGATACAACCTTGGTCGGTCTGGTATGACCAGTAGCTTATTGTTGCTAATGTTAGCGACCTTTAAGTAGTTATTTCTGAGTAACTGGCAAAGTAAAGTCAATTAGCTGTTTGACTGCAAATCATAGCCAAAGTCATTACTGTTCAGTAAAAGTTAAATGAGCTCACTTTAAAACTGGACTTTGTTACTGATCACACAGACAAACAATACACTTCCTGGAGGAGAGAATTACAGTCAGATGTAAAAATTGAATTATTTGGCCACAAGAACTATTTTCAAATAAAGAAAAGTGAAGGATTTAATACTAAGAACACTGTCAAACATGGAGGTGTAACTGGTGCATTGCAGAGTGAAGGAAGGAGGAAGACCTCATAATTCTTCACAACACAAAACCTTTAATAAAAAAATTTAATCTTGGACATCACTGAATGTCCCAACATGACAGTGATCATATAAAACACATCAACAATTGTTTTTGGATGACTAAATCAAGCCAAAGTTCAGGCCTCAAATCTACTGAAAATATGTGAACTTCCCTGAAAAGACGAATCCATGTAAGAAAACCAACAAACTCAGTTAAACTCTTCCAGGTCTGCCAATACGAGCGGTCAAAGGAACAACCATAATTATTTATTGCATGCAGCAACTGAAGTTGGACTTTAGAACAATGAAAGTTGAATCTCAATGATTTTCAGTGAGCTGTGATTATACAGATATAACAGAATAATTTAAAGTTCATATATTTCTTTCATTTTTGGGTGGATGTAAATGACTAAATTAGAAGTTTAAGAACAAAACAGCATTTTCTTTTCTTATCTTTTACTGTTACACATTAAATCTTTTCATTTTTCAACTCCAGGAAATCCTCCAGTTCTGGCTTCACTCACCTATAGGACTTCCAGAAACAGTACACGTACACACAGAGATGAGGAAGAAATAAGTCCAAATCAAACCACCAGTGTCCATGTCGGCCCAGTTATGTTTCTCCCAAACATGAAAACCAACACTGAATCAATTACCTGAATAACAACTATTAATAAATGTCCACAGTTCACCTCACTGCTATTTCCTTACAGCCCTGTTTTATGGCAGATTGTAAAGTGTTACAGATTCCACTGTGCCAAAAATCAGAACCAGGCTGAGTTTTATTTCCCCTGAAATGGTGCAGAAAAATAATCTAAAATTAAACTTTACAGTAGGAATGTTTGGGCTACGCTTAGATGCAGATAAAGGCTCAACCTCTCATTTCCAAATACTGAGCTGCTTTAAAAGTTCATTTTAAGCATGTGTGTACTTTTCATTTGATTGTTTGTATTGTTTTCCTTCTGCAGATTATTGTATCTTGGTGGAAAAATGTAAAATGTTTATGGTGCTTTTGATTTTAGCTGTTAGAAGACTAAACTAAGAGTACATTAACTTATTAAAAGTTTCAAAACACTAATAGTAAACTGAAAGGGCATGAAACAACAGACATGTACACGCACGTAACCCCAACTTGGACCAAAAAATGGCCCCGGACTTTCTCCATAATGGGCCCACCACCCAGCCGCGTACAAACAGTCAGTAATGGGGTTGTCCTGGGGGGTATTCCAAGTATGAGGTTCAACTATACCAAGCCAAAGTTCAGGCCTCAAATCCACTGAAAATATGTGGACTTCCCTGAAAAGATGAGTCCATGTAAGAAAACTGAAAAACTCAGTTAAACTCTTCCAGGTCTGCTAATACGAGCGGTCAAAGGAACAACCATAATTATTTATTACATGCAGCAGCTGAAGTTGGACTTTAGAACAATGGAAGTCGAATTTAAATGATTTTCAGTGAGCTGTGATTATACAGATATAACAGAATAATTAATGTTTATATATTTCTTTCATTTTTGAGTGGATGGAAATTATTTAAGTAGAAGTTGAAGTAAAAATTAGCATATTCTTTCTTATAGTTTACTGTTACACATTAAATCTATTTTTCAAATCCAGGAAATCCTCCCGTTCTGGCTTCACTCACCTATAGGACCTTCAGAAACAGCACACACACACACAGAGATGAGGAAGAAATAAGTCCAAATTAAACCGCCAGTGTCCATGTCGGCCCAGTTATGTTTTCCCCATACTTGAAAACCAACACTGAATCAGTCACCTTAATAAAAGCTATTAATAAGAGTCCACAGTTCACCTCACACTATTTCCTTACAGCCCTGTTTTATACCAGATTGTAAAGTGTTACAGATTCCACTGTGCCAAAGAACAGGACCAGGCTAAGTTTTATTTCATGGTTACAGTGTGGAAAAAGAATCTACAAGTGAACTTTATTTAGTGTATTATAGTGTATTTTTTCTATATTTATTTTATTTTTGGGTGGATGGAAATGACTAAATTAGAAGTTTAAGAACAGAATCAGCATATTTTCTTTCTTATTGTTTACTGTTAGTTATGGTAAAAATTGAATTCTACAAGATGGCGGTGCGGTGGCTTTACTCTCTCTGTGGATTATTTGGCTACAATACCAAGAACTATGTTCACATAAAGAAAAGTGAAGCATTTAATACTAAGAAGACTGTCAAGCATGGTGGTGTAACTGGTGCATTGCAGAGAGTGCTGACCGAACAAGGAAGGAGGAAGATTGTCTCATAATTCTTCACAACAGCCATATTTTTTTTATTGCATGCAGCACTTGAAGTTGAACTTTAGAGCATTGAAAGTTGAATCCAAATGATTTTCAGTGAGCTGTGATCAAACAGACACAACAAAATAATTTAAAGTTCATGTATTTCTTTGATTTTGGGCAAATAGAAACAACTTAAATAGAAACATCAGCATTTTGTTTCTTATCGTTTACTTTTAAACATTAAATCTTTTCATTTTTCAACTCCAGGAAATCCTCCCGTTCTGGCTTCACTCACCTATAGGACCTTCAGAAACAGCACACACACACACAGAGATGAGGAAGAAATAAGTCCAAATTAAACCACCAGTGTCCATGTCGGCCCAGTTATGTTTTCCCCATACTTGAAAACCAACACTGATTCGATCACCTGAATAACAGCTACTAAGAAGTGTCCACAGTTCACCTCACACTATTTCCTTACAGTCCTGTTTTATGGCAGATTGTAAAATGTTATAAAGTATAAAGGCTCAACCTCCCATTCCCAAATACTGAGCTGCTATAAATTAATGTCAAGCATTTGGGAGGAAGTCCAAAATGGCCCTGGACTTTCTCTCTAATGGGCCCGCCACCAAGCCGCATACAAACAGTCACTAATAGGGTTGTCCTGATATCTCCTCACTATATTATAAAACAAAATAAAAGATTGAAAAGATAAGTTGTAGGTTATTATTCACAATAAATGTGTTACTTTGTGTAAAGGAATTAGCCTGGCTCATCCTATTTAATAATTTAATGCCATATTACACTTTTGCTTAAATGAAACTGTAGCCTATAAACAAACCCCAGGCTTGTAGTCTCTGTTAGACTAAGTGTCAGCTCATAACTGTGCTCAACACACAAATAACAGAGAAACAAACATTACTCAGATGGAGGACAGTGAGATTTTAACTCCCCAAACTTTTGGTTAAATGTGGAGCTTTATTTAGCCCCTTTCCTCACTCACATGTCAACAGTGATACCAAAGGATGCTTTAGGTTTTCCAGTTTCATTCAACAGCATGGTCTTCTATCTACCTGCAGAAGTGAGCTCACTATAACGACGACATGAAATCGCAGTCAATAGTAACCTGAATAAATGTAGTCTACTGTTTTGTGTCCCTGTTACTTACCAGTCCCTCTGCTGTCTGTCCCTCATCATGTTCATCAGGTTCAACTTCTACCTGATCCTCAACACTACTGCTGGGTGATTCAGTGTTTTGACGTCTAGGACCATATTACTGCTGCTGCTGGTATTACTGCAGCCAAAAAGCTGTGTGAGCTTTTTACATTTAGATGCATCAGTCTGGAGAGACTTTCTTTTCTTTTAACTTCTCCCATCCACCTTTCTCCTGACGTTTTCTACTTGCCATTATCATAGCAACTAATCAGTTATTCTTCTTTGTTAGTTGTTTTGTTTTCTACACTTAGCAAACAAATGATCGTATTAGCGCCCCCTGCTGAAAGCTGTTGCCGTTGACGTCAGGAACAGCGTTTTCCCGGTCGTTGTATTTGCCACCACTGGCCACGGGAGGGCGCTCAGTTACAATAAATAAATGGAGCCTTGGATAGATAAACACACAATATTAAGTTGTTTCACAAGAAAATAATGAGATTTATGGGTAATAGTTATGTTCTTGAGTTAAACATGGGTATACTGTGGTGTTATTGAATTATTGTTCACTGTGATTTTATCGCATGTGAGTGTCAGCCACTTGGCGGCGCTGTTCAGACTGCAGGGAGTAATGTGGAGTTGAGGGGAGACAGGCGAAGAAGAGACGAAAAACGTAATGGCTGCATGTTAAATCGTGTGGAGACCGCATTAAAAGTTATTAGCAAAATCCAGAACGTTGTTGGACTCCTTTATTCCCTCACACACACCCATGTTGCTTTTTTGACGAAATATATTAATCTATAACCCTGTTACACACACACGCACACACACACACACAGGTTAGATAGGGAGATGTATTCAGACGGTGCTTCACTGATTCTGTATTTCTTCCATGTTGGACCTTGATGATTTCTAGGTAAGCAACAGCCAAAGCAGCATTGGGACCTGGATCATGAACAAAAATAAGAAGATCTACCTTTGGGCTTGATTCTGATCCTAGTAATACAAAAGTCATCTCAAGACACTTCACAGATACAGCAGCCAACACCGTACTCTTCAGGTTTAATTTTAAAGAGACCCAACATTCCCACATGAGTAAGCACTTGGCAACAGTGGCAAGAAAAAACTCCCTTTTAACAGGAAGAAACCTCAGACAGAACCAGACTCAAAGTGGGAGAACATTTGCCTCAACCAGTTGGGATAGAGAGGAGAGAGAAGCCAGAGACATTATAATAAGAGAGCCTTAGAAGGACTTTGGAGAAGCACAATGAATCAACATTCAGAGATCACATTGGCAGAGGTGAGACAAAGTCATTGTTTTTGTTTTGCAAATTACAATCACCTCTTAATACCTACTATGGAGCCCCAACTGTTTAAAAGTCAATGAATAAATATGTTTATTACTATGAAATATATAAGTTCATTATTATTAGATATTTATCTATTATTATGACATATAATCTTATCATAATTTAATCTTCCTTATTTTCACAACAACATAGTTCATTGCATTATAGTTTATTTCATAATGCTGTTTTCCAGAATGACTCTTTACCAGTGGATTGGAGCTGCACGGTCATTGGCTGATTGTTCTCTGTTCTATGACTCTTAAGTCACAGCCAGCGTTACATGTCAGTGAGCAGTAGCAGCAGAGAAAAACACAACAAATTATCCGTCAGGGTGGCCTACTACCTATCAGTCTTAGTTGTAATGACTTATCTCAGAACAAAAACAATAAATTTGGGTGGGAAAGGGATTAATATAAAAAATAAACACAACAAACTTAAGAGTCCAACACTAGGCAACTAAATAAAATAAGCAAACCAATCAGTTAAAATTAAAATCCACTACAACTCAAACGAAATAAAGCCCAGTCCAAAAATTACTGAAGTTGTCCATATGCAATGACAATGTTGTTAAATTCAACAGGATACAAGTTGTTCAGTGTATTTTGTAGAGAAATAGAGGGGTACTTATCTGGCAGAAGGGTGGAATGCATCCCCACCCCTCCACTTTCATCCAAGGATTCCCCCTATCACACCATGTGTCCCTGTGTTCTCTGTGGTGTGATGGCGACCTATTCCCCTGAGCGGCAGCAAATACTTCGGTCCAGGCAGCAGTTGCATACGTCCTCGGTCAGAATCACTCCTCTCCTACTGTCCCCTGAACTTTGGACAAGATGCCCTCTCTATTGTGACAGCCATCCGACCAGCGCTTTCTCCAACAGCGTTTGTTGACCGTATGTCTGCTCACCATCAGCTCAGTTGCCCTCCTCCCTGCTCTCCTGCCTGCTTCTAAATGAAAGGGGACAAAAGTGCCTCACCACCCACACTTGTGGCCTAATTACACACTCAATCAAGTCAGGTAGGCACACACCTCTACTAGTCACCCTGTGACACCATGATCCATCTCATCTACATTTTAACAACAGAAATCAAATAGAACATAAACAATTAGCTGCATTTTGCCATTCATGGTTCCATCTAATGAAATACAAATGCAGGAACAGGAAGAATATATTTTTGTTGTTGTAATCAATTATAAAGCTATTGCTAGCATCACAATTGCCAACGTCATTACAATGCATTTCGCTATGTAGGCCTAAATTTACAGTTTCATTCATTGATAAAGGTCTTTAATTTTGGCACTGTGAAGACTCCGTACAGTTTGGCGAAAAGCTGCTGTGTTGAGATTAAAGAGCAGATGTGTTGCTGTCATTACTGTCGCTGTCCTCTTTGTCCTGTTTTATGCTGTCCATCTTCTTAAATTGTCATTCGTGTTTTACATGTATAATAGTATTTATCTTCCATGAACACAATTTTTCTATCCTTAATTATGAGGGCAGAAAAATATCTAAAGTTTCTTTATTTGATCATTTTACTTTTTATTTTATTTGTAAATATTCTGTTTGTTTTTTTTATTGTAGCTTTCTATGATCACATCACATATATTATTATGTGCATTCTACTGCGGGTTATTTTTGTGATTATTTTGTTTTACAAAACTAAAAACTACTATTGAACGTGATTATGATACTAAAGTTTAATTATGTGTATATACTTCCGCAGGTTGTAGAGCAACATTTCTGCTGTGAAGTCCTATGGGAAGCCAAATGGATCAAAAACGTTTTTTTGTGCTACACTAAAGACTACGTCTAAAGATGACGTAGCTATGTGTAGCCCTCTGCGTTGACGCGGACCCCTACGCCGTAGCCTGACGTGCACCTCCAAAAAATCCTAACTACGCATCACGGCAACGCGGACCGCAAGGGCTGTGTTTGTTCCGGTGTAGCAACAGCGTCGCTCTGACGCAGAAGCATAAATCAGGCTTAAGGATGAGGTGATTGTTTTAGTTTGATCCAGATCATCACATTTAAACAACATGGAAGTCTGGACAAAGTTTTTAGGCTAAATTTGAATTAAACATAACAGATAATGAAAGACAGTGTAGTAAAACACAGTTGTGATGATATACAACAACTGCTGACAAACACTGTACATAAACATAAAAATGTCTTCAGACCAGTATTAGTGTTATAAACCATTTATTAAATGTTTGTATATTTCTTACAAAAAAAACCCTTGCTTAGCAAAGTGTAAAAAAAAAATAATAATTACTTAAAAGTTTGTACAAAAATTGTAGGCATAATTACATAAATACACAAGATGTTTGGAAAAGGCACAAAATGCAATGTGTAAAATGTGAGATAATATAATCTATCTCTACATTTTAACAACAGACATCAAATAGAACATCCTAAAGACATGAATTAGGTGACATCAAAATGTAAGAAACAACAACTGTACAAAAACAAACATTTTTGTTGTTGTATCAATTATGAAGCTGTTTGCATCACAATAGCCAAGGTCATTACAAAGCATTTCACTATGTAGGCCTAAATTTACAGATTCATGAATTGATCATAAATGAAAATCTTTAATTTTGGCACTGTGAAGACTCCGTACAGTTTGGCTGAAAGCTGCTGTGTTGAGATGAAAGAGCAGATGTGTTGCTGCCATCACTGTGCCTGTATCTGTCCCGTTTCATGTTGTCCATCTTCATCGCCTCTTTAGCAATTTTTGAAAAATCTATCAATGCTCGAAACGACCCCTTCCTGACAACAAACACACAGAATGACATATTGAAGTTTGACATTCAAATATATGGAGATGTTTGCTTTTAATTGAAGTATTTCTATTTTGAGTTTCATATTTAAAGATTTATTTCATAGTAGGTGGAATACACACTCAATTTTATATTTTATCTTTCAGTGTAAGCTTTTCCATTTAAGTTTTTGCAATTATAAATAATTTTCAGTGTTACATTATATTTTAAAATGATAATTTTACCTTTTAAATTTGCTTTTTCAATTTCCCTTATCTTAAGTTAAATTATGACCCTATTATTCCTAGTAGTCTAGAAAAAAATAATCTTTTTTGATTCTATCTGTATAAAGTTTCTAGTTCGTAAAAACACTTTTATCACAAAGTCATGGGAGAGCCCTGATATTTATCCATTACTACATTAAACTCCTTTAATATAACTTTATTTAACCAGATAAAAAGGATTCAGGAGACACAATTTAAAAAATATATTTTAGTTAACTGGTAATTAAATCATCTATATAGACATTATTATTATGTATTATAAGTACATATGATTTCTTTATAAGCCCAGCTGGTTCAATTACGTGCATTCTACTCAGGTTTATTTTTGTGATTATTTTATAAAACTGAAAACTACTATTGAACGTGATTATGATACTAAAGTTTAATTATGACATCTAATTACAATTCTTAAAGTATCTTTAAGAACATAGTAAGAATGGAGTCTGACGTCTCAAAACACAATCCTTAATTTTGAGGAAAATATTTGGAGCTGCATCTGAAGTCGCTCTTTTGTTTACTGATGACATGATGAACAGGAAACAGCAAACTGATTCTGGACACTTGAATGAATGACATGCTGTAACTGTAAATTATAGGACAAGCATTTTGACATGAAACATTACCAGATTTTTAAAATTTTACTAAAAGTCATGTTCATGGCGCGCAGGTGGTCGAGTGGTACGCAGCTGACCCTGGTTCGAATCCCAGCCGGAGGTCCTTTGCTGCATGCCACACTCCCCTCTCTCTTCCATGTTTCCTGTCTGTCTACTGTTAAATAAAGGTGTCTATGCCAAAAAAAATCTTTAAAAAAAAAAGTCATATTCATGCTTTGAAAATGACTCACTCTATTTATGTACAAGTACATTAATTTTACATTTAAAAATTAGACTTTTCAAATTAAATGAATTCAAAATTCTTGTATAAAAATTCAGATTTTGTTCTCAAAATCGCCATTTTTCATATCAGACAGTGCTGAAACAATTTGTTAGTTGTTTTTTGTGTGTAAATTATTATCAAAAATTATTTTATCAACTTTCTTTGTAAGGATTTTTTTTTTGAAAGCTGAATATCTTAAGTTTGAAAGTTGTGATTTTTTTTCTAATATTTTAATATTTTTATTACATTTAAAAAACTACAGACTCGATTGATTATTTTTTTAAAACGATTTTGCCACAAATGTTCACAATTACTCACAACTCTATCATATATTTATTTGTCCTCAGTGATTTTTCATACTCCCTTCACTTATTTGTACAAGAAGAAGAAGTGCTGCAGGTTTTGAAACACCACTACTTTATGTTGCTGTTTACAGTCGCTCATCTCACCTGCCCAAAACAGTTATCAATACCACAAGAACACACGGCACGATGACACCAAGAGAGATGATCAGAGCCTGGTTATCGGAGCTTTCAGGCCTTTCCACCACAGCAAACTGAACATCCTCTCCAAACACTTTGGTGAGCTCTGTCGTCACTGCAGCTGATTCACTCTGCAGCTTCCTGTTGGATCAAACAGAGTGATCAGACCTTGTGTAAATTAAGTGATCCAGGACCCCCTGCATGGTGCACACTTCTCAGGGTCACAGTCATCAGTCTTTATTAGAAACTCTTTGACAGTTTGAAGGAAAAAAAGACACTGAACAATGCAACCCTAACCCTATAATTCACAGATTCAAAAACAGTGAGTGACAAAGACTGACAACAACTTTGATCATCAATTCAACATTTTAATCATTTACTAGGGACATTCTCAGCAGTCAACAGTAAGTTGGAGACATCAACTAGAATGAGACCATGTTCAGAAATCAAACTCTTACTTCACGACTTCCTCATAGGAAACAACCTCCGCTTTATCCACAGCGATGAAGTTGACCAGACTCTTTGCAGCCTCTCTCAGTGTTCTGGACTTGGGTGATCCTCTGGTAGAGTTGGACACCTCGATGATGTCCACAGTCCAGCCCAGAGCTTTCCCTAAAGACCTGAGAGAGAAAGAGAAAAACTGGATTAAAACAACAAACTGGAGAAAGGATTAATCTCAATCATCAGATGAACTCGTACTTCTCCATTTCTGGAATATTTCTCTCCACAACGTTGGCAGGTTGGTTGAGAGAGATGGTCACCACGTCGTTTCTGCTTGTACTTCCCAGAACCTCCACCTGGGGGCAGAGGAGCACAATGTTTTGTACATTTCTTTCTTTCATTTCACCCATATTACTAAAAACATAAACCTATAAACATCAAAATGACAGGAAGTCCTAAACAACACACAGGAAACATGAAACTGTAAAAAGAAACACATTCATATAAGATAAAATTTACAGTAAATACATATACAGTAAATTACACTGCAGTAGCATTGTACCAAAAAATTACACATTCAAAATGAAACCGATAGCCGGACCAGATTGATACGTCAATGAATCGATTATGTGAATACTTTCTGGTTTCTTTCCTCCTCTGTGACAGTAAACATGAATATCTTTGTAGCCGGAACATCTGGCTAGTTTATTGCCTTGATTCAAAAGAGACAGAAAGTCTACTCAAAGCATCTACCTCCATCATCCGCCTCCATCATCCACCTCCAGCATCCGCCACCCCGGCCCCTGAGTGGCCCAAGCAGGTACTAAATTCCCAGGCCACTTTTTGCCCCAGTCCGCCCATGACATGAGAGCCTTTTTAGGATTCTACAGCAAAGGCAAGTTAGCATTGAGCTGCTAACTTTTATAACAAAGGGACAATCAGTGGCCTCCTCAGTAATCTGGACCTCTGATCTGCATGACTGAACACTGACTACCAACAAAGCCGGCATCAATCAGCCTCAGAGCCAAACTCTTCTCAGTCTGACTGAACCACTGATTCACCAGCTAAGAAGCAGCACTACACAAAGCTTTCCTCTCCTTCCATAGACTCAGTAATGTACTGGGCATAGCTTAGAACAGCACATAGCTAAAGCACAAGACTGTTTAAGTTAGATTACTGTCAATGTACAAGTGTTGATTTGATCTAAGATTGTTCATTTAGTGTTATTACTATAATGTCTGTTCATCGTTAGCTACAGTATTGTACAGCCACACTGCTAAGTTGATGTTAGCATGCTTCACAGATGTTACATCCAGTAACTAGGCCTTACATGTAACTAACATCTTCTTAACCTGTCACCTTTACACCAGACCAGCTGGCTTTAAACACAGACCCACACAGCTAACCCTAACCCTTCTCTACACACTCATCCACATCTGTACAAAGATACACTTAGACTCATTGTGTGTTTTACTCTTTAGTTAATGTTTGCTAAGATTTCAGATGTTTTGCTTTAGAACATACATGTTGTCTGTTTGATGTTGCACAAGAATTAGATTTGTCAACCTCTGTTCTGTAAAGAACTCCAAATTCCTCCTTTGTTAAAGACTGTGTAAAGTGAATTCAGACATTTTCTTCTAAACACATTAAATAGGTCATAAATGTATTTCTAAAAAAGGTGTAAAAAGCATTTCAACCATTTAGATTTGAATTATAGAGCTAGGCTTCACAAACTGTGTTTCAACATTTCTGTGTTCAGGATTTAGTGGACGGATCTTAAAATCACTGTAACGCGGCAATTATTAATACTTTTATTGATTTTCATAATAATTATCTTGGATAATCATTAATTATTGCTGATAGCCAAACCTCTAATCAAAGCGCAGAATAAAGAAACTGAAAACTGAACTTTCTTTCTAATATGTGTAGAGTTTAAAGGACATTTTCGATTATTTTACATCTGACATGAAAAAAAAACCAAGATCATTTTGACTTGATTTGATTTTGTCTGTTGGCTGATGACCGTTGTATTAAAGTTCTCCATCGCTCCTCCACACTCACCTCCACCTTTGCTGTAGCATTAAGTCCTTTGGGGTCTGTGACCTTCAACTCCACTGCAGCAGCCTGTCCGCTCAGGTCCACCACTGACACCACGAACACCAGACCAGAGGATGCGTCCACATCAAAATAAGGACTGCCTGAAACCAAACTGTACTGCAGCTGACCTTCATCTCCAACATCAGGGTCTGACGCCTGGAGGAGCAGAGAGGAGGATGGGACGAAAAGTAAAACTAAATGACATGAAACTGTTTAGAAAATCTGCTGCTTGACAAAATTATTAAAATGTTTAGTTTCATCATCCAAAATGACTTCAATCCAATAATCTGCCAACAGCAGCTGAAGTTCTACCTTCTGTATTAATTCTCTGTTTCTGTTTCTATGTTCTAACTTTGTTCGTTTATGGGAAAAAATAAAGTTTGTGTTACATGTTTGTTGCAGAGTCCTGCACTGGTCCTGTTTTGTAAACCTGCACCTGCCCATAACCCCTGTGTTTAAAACTGCACCTGTTATCCAACAGCATCAATAATTAAATTCCGTACCTGACCTGACCCGCTTTAAATAGAACCGAAAGCCGACCCACACCCTACTTAAAATCAGTCTACTACTTTGCATACCATGAAAAGTCTTCACTTGCTTTTCTTTTTCTCAGCTCCTCAGGATCCATTTCAATGACTTTATGTAAACTGATATTATTATTTGAAATGAAAGCAGGTAGTTCTGGGAGGATGCATTCATGAATAAACTATATAATATAAAAAGGCTTCAACTTGAATTGCGGACATATTGTTGCGGTGTCACTAAAATTGTATTTTTACGTTTGCAAAAATAACATTATTTTAAAAATACTTTAAGAGTTGCACTTTAGACCTGCAGTCCGCATGTGTCAGACCCATACCCGCAAATTACACAGTAGGGTAATTTTCACCCGCTTCATCAAAATGTATGGATCGCCTGTGGGGAACCTGAACCTGTGCAGGACAGTTACTGTTTTGTTGTAACATTTACAGAGAAAAAAAAAGTCTCTATTTCCTGCTTGTCTGCTGTTACCTCTGTCCTATGAGATTTGGACTTTGTATTGTTCTGTATATACAGTACCAGGCAAAAGTTTGGACACAATTATTAATTGATGTGAATGGGAAAGTGTGTCCAAACTTTTGACTGGTACTGTATATCTCTTTGGATGAAAATGTCCATTGAATAAAACTGTAAATTCCATAAAAATCACACTAGAAGAACCATCAGTTAAACTTAAAGTCCACCAATTTACCATTTGTACATTGTACCGGTATTAAATATTTAATACATGGCTTATTACACACCATTATGTAGTTGAAAGCAGATAAGTGTTTATTAATGTGTGTACACTCACAGTGTGAACAGTCTGCTATGTGAGATTCTGTTTAAAGTACACAACTCCTGATAACTTACTGGTACTGCATGTCATATTCAGAGATACTGTGAATGTAGCCTTTGTCCTTATCTCACTCACTGTGGGTTTATGACTGTCAGGTGTTTTTTTTCTGACAAACGGTACCACACTGGAGCTGGGTGTCTTTACCTTGACTAAAATGACGGGGGTCTTATCCGGGTCGGTGCTGAAGACAGAGGCTTTGTAAACCTCAGGGGGAAACTGTGGCGCCTCGTTCACGTCCTCCACCTGAACTCTGACCTGACAGACAGAAAGAAAAAGAAGGTGAAGAGACAGAGGAGAAGATCTGGATCAGTTCAGGATGCAGAGTAACAAACTTACTTTATGTTCACAGTCCTGTTTTATTCATTTATTATTTAACAGGATAACAGAAATTTGGGAGCCACTTAATAAACTGTTAAATTAATGCTTTTAAAAAAGATGAATAAACCCTTTATTAATTATAGGTTATTAGTAAAGCATTAGAAAGGCCTTAGTGTCTTCAGGTCAAGACTACATTAGTACCCACAATACCAAACTACTTCTGAGTAGACTTCCTCAGAGATGTGAAGGGGATCTGGGATATCTGGGAACTGTGGAGCTTTATCATTGACATCCAGGATGGTGATACTAACCTGAGCTGTAGCTGTCAGACCGACTGTCACCTGATCCACCGCCAGAACCTTGATACAGACACACAAATATATGAACTCAGCTGAACAAAAACACAATTTGAACTGCTTCACATGTCTCTGAGATGTTATTGTGTACAGTTATGTTTGTTCCATTCCATAAAATAAAAAAATAGATCTTTTACATTTTAAGCTGTTGTCCAAAACTGTTTTTAAAGGGTTATTTTTGAAGCACAAAATACAATTCAGAAATGTATATTCATTAAAAATACTTTAAATTGTGTTATTTGTCATGACAAGTATTTAAAAGATTAAAATAAAATTCATAAATATTTCTGAACCTTGCATGAAACATAACTACATGTGTGTGGCAGCATAGAACTGCCTCCCTCAGTAAAAATATGCTTTCACATTTCTCATTATAATGAGAAAAAAATGTTCTGATAACCACAAATCTAGACTGCATAGTAAGAGTAGAATTATGTGTTATCGATCGAAATGACATCACAATCTCGAACTTCGAAATCAACAGAGGAATCAAGGATGTAGCCACGCTGCCAATGTCATGTCCATCAAACATGTCAAGAGGGGAAAAACATGTGTTGAAATGTCAATCAAGAAGTAAAACACTGTTAACACAGGCAACTCTTCTGACCTCATTTTGAGCTAAACTTCAACAAAATTCAACTCGCGATAAAGCAATAACTAGCGCTATAGGGGAATTTGTAGCACCAGAGATGCTACTGTTAGGATAGCTTGAATGACGCCCTGGGCGAGACCTCCCTATATTGACCTGCAAAGAAGAAACATAAACCAGCTTCTGCAGGAAACCTCGGAGTCAGTTACATGTGGTCAACCATTTCTTCTGACTCTGATATGAGGTTTTTTTTTTATAGGGTGAATAACAGGTAGGGTGAACCTGTTTATCACGCTCCAGTTATAGTGACCATTTAGGTATTAAAGTAAGTTGCCAGCGAGTTCACAAGGTCATCTAAAAATATATGTTAAATATAAATATAAAATGTAACAAGATCTGTGGAAAAAAAGAATAATAGAAGGGAAATAGAGAATAATATTTCTCAATTGCACTAATCCTTCATCCGAACAATGGGAAAGACTCTTTCTCAGTTATGACTATGGTTTGAGTGAGCCTGGTTAACACTATTCATATCTTCTTTTTTTTTGCTGCACTGAGAACACAACAGCACTTTCTGCATTGACACTGAAGGTTATTGCAAACATTTCATTTTCCCAAAACATTAAAGCTAAGACAGAAGTATGATTTATAGATGGTAGGGTTGCAACAGATGTTGATGGTTAATATTCATCTTTAATCTGACCTGAACTAATCTTTTTTACCTGAAATGTATCCCTCCCCTTCTGCTATGGAGCCAAGATGGCGACTATTGAGGGAGAGAAGTGTCCATAGTTCCACACTCAACTTTTTGATCATTTTGAGTGCACTACCCAGGAACTTATAGTGCTGCATTTTCCCATACTTCTCAGTGTGAATGCACTTACGACCCCAGAACAGCTTATATTTCACCAGTTTGTCTGTATGTTAAGATTCTGCAACAAGCATCAACTGACATGTAAAATGACACTATATGATGCAATGGGTGAAATTCCTGTTCAGCCTTTGCTCTCAGATCATTTCGACTGTATTTTAATTCTGAGACTGTACGAGAATTACTTTGCATGTTTCACACTTCAAACGACTCATACTGGCCCTTTATGCAGCCCCCTCAAATCAGCCTCTATCTCTTAACAGGCAGTCTTAGCTCCTGTCTCTTTAAGCCCCCCCTCCTGATGAGCCCTATCTGTTCTGATTGGCCAGCTTTCTGGAAACCTGCTGTATCACAGTCACTTCGGTTTCTGTTGGAGACTGAGCGTTCAGAGCTGACTAAAACTGGTGTCTTTTGCTGACAGGGATTACTTATTATTTGACACTTTGGCCACATTTAACATGAACATTCTACCTAGTAACATTGACTAATATGACTGAAAATGAAGAAAAGCATAATAGAATAAAAGGTCCCATTTAAAGTGTCAGTACCTTGATGTTAACAGAGATTGTGCTGCTGTTCATCTCCTCTCTGTCTATGGCAGTCACCACAGACACAACCCCACTGATGGAGTCAATGTTGAAGTTTGCACGATACTTTTCTGGAGTCACTGGACAAACATGGAACATGATGTATATATGTTAGCATTTTTACACATATTTAGTGTGGATTTCATTGTGAAATACTAATAATGACAATAAAACTTAACCATGAACCTTGTTTTGCGTCAAAAGTTTGAGGCAGTCATTTACCTGAACTGATGCTGTAAGTTAAAGTTGTATTGATCCCAATGTCTCCAGGCAAAGCCTTTATTGCCTCTGGCTGAATGGTGCTGAAAAACCCAACCTGAAATATATAATGTACAAGGAGTTCATTTAAAACTTCTGTAGATCAAATTCAAAAGCAGCACCTCAAAATGAAAGAGAAAAAAACATATTTTACTTAAAAAACAAACAAACTATATCTTAGTATCTAACTTACTCATTAAAGTGCCTTAAAGGTCAGATTCACAATTTTCAAGTCTGTCAGGAGCCCAAATGAACATTAAACCTGTTTTTCTAGCTGTACTCATTCCTCCTGTTCATAGTGACCATTAGAACTTACAATGGAAGTGATTGGGGACAAAAACCACAATCGTCCAGCTGTGCAAAAATGTATAAAAGTTTATCTGAAGCTTCAGACTGCTGAAGCCTCATATAAGCTTCACATCGTTTTAAAACTGCATTTTTGCACAGAAAGATGGAGGATTTCGTTTCTTATGCTCAGCATGAACAAGAGGGACTGATTAGAAAACTTTTCATTCTCATGTTTTTCATTCTGCCACAAAGGGTCAGTAAAATAAGTAAAATAAAAAACTGTCAACACATGTAGAACTGTGATATAAAAACTTTTCAAATGCCCTGAAATAATTTGCTATTGGACATATGACAAATGAAGGTTGGTTTGTTTGCATTGTGAAAGATATCAGCAAGACATAGACATAAGAGAAATATGTAGCTTTTAGTTAGACTCACCTGTTCCTCTGGAATAAAGGCTTGGTACAGGTTGTGGAGGAAATACGGATTCAAGTTATCAACATCCTGCACGTTAATCTGCACAGTGGCTGTGTCACTCAACCCCCCGCTATCCTGCAGGGAATCATGGCAAAGACAGTAAAGTAATCAGGTATTCATGAGAGTCACTGTTTAAAAAATAACATGTCATGACTTCAATCTGCTTCATTTATTGATTATTCTTTCTTGTAAATCATACATGCGTGTGTTGATAGTTTGGTGTTACAGTGTCACTTACCTGTGCCTTCACAGTGAAGTTGTATGATTGAACTAAAGTGTAGTTCAAAGGTCTCTTTAAAATAAGAGCTCCAGAGTCGGTCATCTCAAAGTCTTCTGAGGCTGATTCCTTATGAAAGACGGACATCACTATAGTTACCATTACATCTCTGTACCGGTTAGTGTTACTCAACAAATGGAAGCCCAGAGTGGCAAAAGTGACTCACCTACTTTTATCACAATTTAATTAAATTACATTTGTATTGGTAGTAAATAATCACTAGGCTGAAAACTTTTACTACACTCTCTGGTCTGTGCTTTGTTGGCACACAGGTGGTTGAGTGGTTAGAGTGCATGCCATATACGCAGCCGACCCCGGTTTAAATCCCAGTCGGAGGTCCTTTACTGCATGTTGGGTCCCCCTCTTTCTCCTGTTTCCTGTCTGTCTACTGTTAAATAAAGGCGTTGTTATGTCTCGTCAAATTTGTTAATTATGGTTATGTCAGGTCATGTCTAGTTTAGTTCGTGTGTGGGTCTTGTATGTTTCAGTTTAGTCAAGTCACTGATGTCCAGTCCTGTCATGCACTTCCTGTTTTATTTTGTACTCACCTTTTCCCCTCTCGTTTCAGATCCTGACTTCCTCCCTTTGTGTGCTTTCCCTCCATTGTGATTGTTAACCCCGCCCCTAATTGGTTCCACCTGTGTTCCCCTACCTCATGTTTAAATAGTCCTTGTCTCCCTTTGCTTGCTGTCAGTTCGTTTTTGTCTGTCTCCTGTTCCAGTCATTCATCATAAGAAAGCCAAGTTTTGAGTTCTGTTTTTTTCAAGTGTAGAAAGTCAAGTTTTGAGTTTTGTTCTTTGAGTATTTTTCTCTCCTCCTAGTGAGTGTTTTTTGTTGTATTTTTATCCTCCTTGGGAGCGTTTTTTGCTGATGGATCTTGGTGCTCTGTGCAGAGAGAGCAGTTTGGAGGTTCTTTGGGTCGGCTGAGTCCATGTTTGGTCAGTTCGTTCTGTAGTGAACTTGACCCAGACAGAGAGGACTCAATTGCGCTTCTCAAAGAATTTTAATAACAAAAAACGCTCCCAAGGAGGATAAAAATACAACAAAAAACACTCACTAGGAGGAGAGAAAAATACTCAAAGAACAAAACTCAAAACTTGACTTTCTACACTTGAAAAAACAGAACTCAAAACTTGGCTTTCTTATGATGAATGACTGGAACAGGAGACAGACAAAAACGAACTGACAGCAAGCAAAGGGAGACAAGGACTATTTAAACATGAGGTAGGGGAACACAGGTGGAACCAATTAGGGGCGGGGTTAACAATCACAATGGAGGGAAAGCACACAAAGGGAGGAAGTCAGGATCTGAAACGAGAGGGGAAAAGGTGAGTACAAAATAAAACAGGAAGTGCATGACAGGACTGGACATCAGTGACTTGACTAAACTGAAACATACAAGACCCACACACGAACTAAACTAGACATGACCTGACATAACCATAATTAACAAATTTGACGAGACATAACAGGCGTCTGTGCCGAAAAAATCTTTTTTTTTTTTTTTTTTTAAAGTCTGTGCTCTGTTGCATCTGTTATCACACCCAACAGTGATGTCACAATGAACCTTGATAGAGACACACAAATATGTGAACTCAGTTGAATAAAAACACAATTTTGTCTCTGAAATATTATTTTATGCAGTTATGTTTGTTTCATAAGACAACATGTTACATCTTGCACAGTTTAAGCTGTTTTTTCAGGGTTATTTTTGATTTTCATAAAAATGATCAAAATGTGAAGCGAGAAGTGAAAAGAATTGTGTATGTATCAGATAATGTTTTATTCTGACATGTGCTCCAGATGATCAACATCATTGTGTGTTTTTTCCTCCAAGAACTGAACATCATCAATAACCAGGAGATAAAATGTCATCATGTTGTGGAAAACAGTGGTTGTACCTGTAATCCCAATAGTACCTGTAAATTGTACCTTTAACAGTCCCAATAAACCACTATTATCATAAAGCAGCAGTGCCAAGGTCCAATCTGGATATTAAAACATGACTCATCTATTGCATTTTAATTTAAAAGTCTAAATCTATCTGTCTTTAAACCTATTAGATAGAAAACTGAAATTTACTGGAACCTGTTCAATAAATACACAAGATCGTCTATAGCACTCCCGTTTGACTGTGCCTTTACTTGATAACAGTTTATAAGAAATCTTTATTTATTTATTGCTATTTATTTAATCTTAGTTATCTTTATCTTGCTGTCCTTCATCAACCTCTGTTTGTTGATCTGTGTTTTTGACATGTAACTTATTGGATATTGTTTGTGTTATTATGGATGGGCTAAACTGCAAATGAATTTCTCTCTTTAGGATCAATAAAGTTTTTTAAAGTCTGTTTGAAATACATCAATAATTTGGTTTTGTGTATTTATTTTTGCAATGTTTTTTTAATCTCTCCAGCTTTGTTAGTCACTTTTTTTGTTTTTATCTCATGAAGATGTAACATGTAAACACGATGCACTCCTGCCGACACTTAGATTCAAATTGTACTGATCAATAGTTGGTGCTGAATGGGCTGAAAAGGGCAGGGAAGAAGAAGAAAAATGCTAGCTAGTAAAGCTAGAACACCTTTTTTGCTGCAACAGCACTTTCGGCATTGGCACTGACAGTTTCTCACCAACATTTAATTTGCCCAAAACATGAAAGCCAAGACAGAAGTGTGATTTATAGATGGTAGGGTTGCAACAGATGTTGATGGTTAATATTCATGTTTAATCTGAAATCTAAATTACCTGAAATGTGAAGCTTTTTGTGGTCCCTCTGTCCAGAACTGAGGAGATCTTCACGGTTACTGTCCCATCAGAGCTGATAGAGAAAAGAGCAGATTCTGGAACGATCTGCAGGGTTCCCACAAATCCTCCCTGAAAGAAAGAAAACCATGGAGAGATTAATTTAATGAAATTAGATTTGGGATTGTACACATACACCACTAATCTAGGGGTGGATTGGCCATTGGGAGTACCGGGATTTTTCCCAGTGGGCTGATCAATAATGGGCCGATGGCTGCCCGTTTTTTATTTTTTATTTGTTCATTTAGTTTTTGCTGCGCCTTGCCATGGTAACTCTCTCAGCCCAGGGACATGCACCGGCCCACAGAGCTCCGCTGCAGCCTGCAGACACAGCAGAGGCCCATTGGCTTGTCTGTCTAAAGCAGGGGTCTCAAACTCAAATTACCTGGGGGCCGCATGAGGCAGAGTCTGGGTGAGGTTGGGCCGCAATGGGTTCTTCAGAATATGAACTGTCCTTAACATGAATGGAATATTGAAGAACATGAACAGTTCTTCTGAACATGGCTTCTCGTGCCCACTTCCAGCAGTTGGAGTGACCCCTCATTCTCCTGGGCGTGTCTATCTTTTCCTGTAAACCCACCTATTCATTGTAATACAGGGTTTGACCAGGAGATGGCGCTTCTGTCACTAACTAGCCCACATTCTGATGTTTTATGCATTTTTACTGACTGGTCATCAGAAATTCATCGAATCAAATCAAAAAATTAAATAACCTACTGACTGCTGATTATTTTGTTATTTGTTTTGAATCTAACACAAAAAACGAAAAACAAGCCTTTTCATATTTTACTTTTAGGCTCAGATAAATAATACAATATGACAAAAACGGACCACAGGACTGTATTTGATTATGTGCAATTATACAGCACATATGTGCCAGCCAACCCTGGTCTATTCAGTGCATGCGTTAAGCCAGGTAAGCCCATCCACCTCATTAGCATTATCATTGCTCAACGTTTTGTTTGGGCTTAATGGGCCATTTGGTTCCATTGTCACACAAATCACGCACAGAGATTCAGAATCAGAATAGTGTTTCTGGACGTCGGAACTATTTTCTGAGAGGAGCCACTGTGAGCTTTCATAATAGTCAAATCTCTCCTGCGTCATGGTGCTGCGCAGCCAGGTTTTCAGCCTGCGCAAGACTGAGAAAGAGCGCTCAGATGCCGGGACAGATATGGGCCAGACAGAGTTTAATGAGCATTAATTATATGAAAAAGATAAATATAAATCAGACAAATTGAGTTTAAATTGAGATTCGTTATTATTATTACAGTAACTAACTAGTTAATTAACTATTGGTGTAAAACTGAAAACTCAACCACACATACGTGCTGGACAGAGTGGGGGCACTACACACATCTACAACTACACCCCTCACTCACTTAGAAAAAGATGTAAAACTGAAAACTCAACCACACATACAGTAGCATATGTGCTGGATAGTGGGGGCACAGACAGTGTCTTGGTCTTGATTTTCGGTGGGGGAGGTGTCCAGCTCGAAGGTGATGGGTTGAGGGGGATGGTTACAGTGTGTCCCATTGTCTTTCAAAGCGAATGCCCCCGTCCCCCGCTGGCCCGCACTCACATTACCTCAAAACCCAAGTGTACTCAAGCATGGTTGCCTCCGACACAAACGTTGAGCAAAATCATAACGCGTGCTGCACCGGTAACACACAACACAGCCGATCAGTTAACACAACTCACTATGATTAAAAAGTACAAGCATATTCTTCTGAGTCATGCCTGAGTCATGCAGTAGCCTGCTACAGATAGCCTACTTGTGTAAAAAAGACGCACTGATATCATTCATGCTCGCAGCCTCTCCAGCGGCGCAGCTATAGAACAGACTTAGTTTAACTGAATGACTTGGAAGTCGCCAAATGACTTGCTTTATTGAATTTCGTTAGTTTATATAATGCAGATTTGTAAAATATTACTTTTATGAGGGTCACAGTCACAGACTGTTGAAACTTAGCATTTCATAATTGTGGTAGCAGCGGTGCAGCAGATGTAATGAAGTCCACGCAGCACGCTGGATGCAAACTAATATTAAGCCTATATCCTATTCATTATAATGTTGATGGACATAAATTGAGTTATTTTGTCTTAATAATGATAAAATAATACACAAAAAATGGTCGGATTGGGAACCCATATGCATAATGTCTCCTCGTTGTATTTAGTGTTACTTGAAATGACCAGGGCTCGCTAATATTGCCTTTTAAAAATCGTTGATTTCCCGGGAAAAATATTAAATATTTTAAACATATTAATTAATTAAGAAGAATTATTAAGTGTCCGCGAGTGTTTCCTGTTTCCGTTATTTACTGGCTTTTATTTTCTACAATGGATTCAGCGGTACATCCTAGCCAACACCGATGTCCCGTTGACTATATAACCGAGGTGGGTAGGCTCCAGGCTGGAGCCTGACTCCAAAGCGGGACGGCGGACGGGAGCTGGCTGAGTAGCCCCATCGGAGGTCCACTCCCCTCTGCAGGCCTGGACTGGGACAAAAATTCGGCCCTGGACTTTTTGGTTCAGACCGGCCCACTACAATCCATGCTCAGATACTGTACCAACTCACGTTGATGTACATTTAAACACACAAGCCCTTAATAACAGTAGCATACTGAACAATATCCCTTATATTCTGGAGACTTGAATAGGCTTGAATTAGTTTTAACTGTATAATGTGAAACTGTTGAATGAGCAATAAACCATAAACACTGACTGAAAAAATATGTAGAGCATCATAGGCTACATGTGTTATGTTGTTAGATCAATGTCCTTCATCAACACATTAGACTATAGGCACAAAGAAAGGTGCATGTTGACACTTACAACACTTTAACTCTGGTGACCTGATTTGGGGGAAGTCATTATAGGTAGAAATTATCAAAAATTGTGAAAGTAGCAGATCTACATGCTCAAACCACATCACATTGCAACATGTGAGTTGTAAACTTGCAGATTTGTAATTATGTGGCATCCTTTGATGAAAATAGTGGTTAAGTGGTTAATAAAGGCAACTAATCAATGAATCAGGATAGTATATGAATATTATTGTTTTCTAATAGGCTACTTTAGATAACTAGATTTAGGCCTAGTTGTAACACACCACACTATGCAGAGTTTGCTATTTATTATGTCAAGTAAAGTTCATAGACAGTTAGTAACCATTCAGAACATTTAATGAGTGTTTATCCAGACCATGCTGCAGGCTCACACCTGCTTAAAACTCTATCATCACTTCCACATGAAGAGTCTGGCCCCCGCAGCAAACATTTCTGAAATGTTTTTGCTCGTAGCAGCGTCGGTTGTTAGAGCTTTTCTTTTTTTATCTCTTTGTTTTTCCACTCCACTTTTTCGCTTTTTAGCCGCATTGTCCATTTTGTTGTAGTAGTATCTCTCACTATCTCTCATCTGATTGCTTGTCATCAAAGGTGATTGGACGAGGGGAGGTTTGGGGGGGGGGGGGGGGGGGGTCAAGAACCAGCGTGGGTGGGACTCATGGGCCTCTGTAGCCAATCATAGGGCCACTGGGCCAGGTATTCTTTAGACAGACAAGCCAATGCCAATGGACCTCTGCTGTGTCTGCAGGCTGCAGCGGAGCTCTGTGGGCCGGTGCATGTCTCTGCTCTGGGCCAGGAGAGTAACCATGGCAAGGCGCAGCAAAAACTAATTGAACAAATAAAAAAAATAAAAAAACGGCAGCCACCGGCCCATTATTGACCGGCCCACCGGGAAAAGTCCCGGTACTCCCTATGGCCAATCCACCCCTGCCCCTCTGTGACATTGTCAACGTAACATCGGTGTTAGTCGTTAATTATCTGATCGTTAATTTGCAGATTCATCATGATAACAAATCATCCACATGGATAGTGGCGAATCATATCGGTAAAGTGCCATTCATATAAAACTCGCGGGCCGCATTAACATTAAACTTTCATATTGTCTTGCGGGCCACAAAATATCATCCCACGGGCCGCGAGTGGCCCGCGGGCCGCGAGTCTGAGACCCCTGGTCTAAAGAATACCTGGTCCAATGGCCCTATGATAGGCTACAGAGACCCAGGAGTCCAACCCATGCATGTTCTAGACCCCGCCCCTTGTCCAATCACCTTTAATGACAAGTAGTCATGATGAGAGAGCGAGTGAGAGAAACAACAACACACCAGCACACGAAAAACAAAGCGAGAATTACAAAATGGAAAATGCGGGTAAAAAAACGGGTAAAAGGTGGAGCTGAAAAACGGAGAAAAGAAAAGAAAAGCTCTCGCGACCAACGCTGCTAGGAGCAAAAAACTGTCAGAAATGTTTGCTGCTGCGGTCAACGTAGCCAGAGCTAGCAGCAGTGGTTCCTCTCAGCAGCAGGTGAGTCAGAGTGAGGCTCCTGCTGCCATGGTGGTGCAGGAGCAGGTTGAGGAAGACTTTCCACCATGTGGAAAAGGTGATACAGTCTTCAGCAGGTGTGATCCTGCCAGCATGGTGTGATAAACACTCATTAAATGTTCAGAACGGTTACTTAACTGTCTATGAACTTTACTTGACATTATAAATAGCAAACTCTGCATAGTGTGGTGTGTTACAACCAGGCCTAAATCTAGCTTTCTAAAGTATTGGAAAACAATCATATTCATATACTATCCTGATTCATTGATTAGTTGCTTTTATTAACCACTATTTCATCAAAGGATGCCACATATAATTGTAAATCTGCAAGCTTACAACTCACATGTTGCAATGTGATGTGGTTTGAGCATGTAGATCTGTGTTCATGAAGGACATTGATCTAACAACATAACACATATGTAGCCTATGATGCTTAACATATTTTTTTCAGTCAGTGTTTATGATTTATTGCTTGTTCAACAGTTTCACATGATACAGTTAAAACTAATTCAAGCCTATTCAAATCTCCAGGATATAAGGGATATTGTTCAGTATACTACTGTTATTAAGGGCTTGTGTTTAAATGTACATCAACGCCAGTTGGCACAGTATCTGCGCGGATTGTAGTGGGCCAGTCTGGACCAAAAAGTCCAGGGCCGAATTTTTGTCCCAGTCCAGGACTGCACTAATCTATATATGTAGACATGATGTTGACACTGCCATTGGTAGAGATTTGTTGATCACCAGGTAATTAATCTGTGAGTGGAGTTTTAAGGATAATCTACCTGGTCCAGGTCGATGACTGTGACATTTAACACAACAGTACCAACAGGAGAGTTTTCCAGGACAGTTTCAGAGTATTCAGACTTTTCAAACTGTGGAGCGTTATCGTTGATGTCCTCCAAAGTAACAGACACCACAGCATCAGCCGTCTTCAAGGGATCATCTGACTGGGCCGCCTGAGAGGAGGTAGAAAATATACCACATGATAAGTGATAAAGATTCAGCATCAAAACTAGTTTAAACTTGATATCACTTGGGGCGCACTGAAGCTTGCCTCTTTCAAATGTGTAAAATAATACGCTCTGTCCATTTATGTTTGCCATAATGAATATGCAATATGGGGAGGAGATTTTTCTGGTACTTTTTTTTTTTTTTTAACTGTAACTCAATATGTTTGTTAACCTCTTTCACTAGAACCTCTAATTCTATAGGATCAAATTTCATTTTTCACTTACAGTTTTCTGCTCGTGCATTGAGACACACAAAACCCTCATTTAAATACTGCTGTCTGCATCTGTTATTCTTAGTAGATCATCCGCAAAATGTACGCTAACCAAATGTGCTATTTATTGGACTGCACATGCAATTTAGTGCTCTTTATATGGGATATTAGGAAATCAGGCCCTATGCACACTCTGTAATTACTTTTGTAGTATGTGTATTTCAACAGGTTAGTGTCTCAAATCAAAGGTAGTGTTAGCACTCGTATTATAGTTCGATGTTCCTGCTCACCCTTTGCTCTCAGATCATTTTGTCTTTATTTTAATTCTGGGACTCCACTACAGTTGCTTTGCATGATTCACACTTCAAAAGACTCCTTGTTTATCTCATACTGGCCCATTATGCAGACCCCTTCGTTCAGCCTCTATCTCTTAATAGGTAGTCTTTGCTCCTGTCTCTTTAAGGGCCCCCTCCTGATGAGCCCACTCTGTTCTAATTGGCCAGCTTTCTGGAAACCTGCTGTATCAGAGTCACTTTGGTTTCTGTTGGGGACTGAGCGTTCAGAGCTGTCCTCTACATTACATTCTACATATGTTTACTTCATTATTTGACACTTTTGCCACATTTACAGTAACATGGACATTCGACATAACAACAACAGATTTTTGACTGAAATTAAGGAAAAGCATAACAGGATAATAAGTCCCCTTTAAAGTGTCAGTACCTTGATGTTGACAGAGATTGTGCTGTTGTTCATCTCCTCTCTGTCTATGGCAGTCACCACAGACACAACCCCACTGATGGAGTCAATGTTGAAGTTTGCACGATACTTTTCTGGAGTCACTGGACACACATGGAACATGGTGTATATATGTTAGCATTTTAACACATATTTAGAGTGGATTTTATTGTGAAATACTAATAATGACAATAAAATTGAACCTTGAACCTTGTTTTGCCTCAAAAGTTTCAGCTGAATTCAATATTTTTTTAAACTGTCATTTACCTGAACTGATGCTGTAAATTAAAGTCGTGTTGATCCCAGTGTCTCCATCCAGAGCCTTTATTGCCTCTGGCTGAATGGTGCTGAAAAACCCAGTCTGAAATATATAATACACAAGGAGTTCATTTAAAACTTCTGTAAAACCTGTTTTTCTTGCTGCAATGATTCCTCCTGTTCATACTGACCACTAGAAGATCCCCTCATAATATACTTACAATGTAAGTGATGGAGGACCTCCTTCTGTGCAAAAAAATGAATTTAAAAGATGATATGAAGCTTCAGTCGTCCAAATTAGTCAAATCAAGTAGATATGTTTCAACTTTACAGTCTTTTTGTTACTATACTTCCATCACAGTTCAACAGGGAAACAGTAAAAGGGAATTTGATGTTAAAAAGACTGTAAATGTAGCAGATATTCACTTTATATGGGTAAGCCTCATATAAGCTTCACATCAACTTTTACAATGCAGTTTTACACAGATGGAGAACTGTGGATTTCTCTTATGGTCAGTATGAACAAGAAGAACGATTACAGCAAGGAAACATGTTTCAGTGTACTTTTAATTCTGTCAAAAAAGGTGTACAGTGTACTGTAGAACTTTGTTATAAAAACTCACACTGGATTTTCAAATGCCCTAAAGTAATTTATCATAAAGATGACAAATAAACGTTGGTGTGTTTGCATTGTGAAAGATATCACCAAGACATGGACATGAGAGAAATATGTTCCATCAGAGATATATGCAGCATTTAGTTTAAGAGACTCACCTGTTCCTCTGGGATAAAGGCTTGGTACAGGTTGTGGAGGAAATATGGGTTCAAGTTATCAAAGTCCTCCACGTTAATCTGCACAGTGGCTGTGTCACTCAACCCCCCGCTATCCTGTAGGGAATCATGGCAAAGATAGAGTAAAATAATCAGGTATTCATGACAATCACTGTTTAATCAACAACATCAGCTTCATTTATTGATTATTCTTTCCTGTAAATCATACTGCGTGTGTTGATAGTTTGGTGTTACAGTGTCACTTACCGTTGCTGTCACAGTGAAGCTGTATGATTGAACTACATTGTAGTTCAATCGTCTCTGTACAATAAAAGCTCCAGAGCTGTTCATCTCGAAGTCTTCTGAATTTGGTTCCTTATGAAAGACAGACATCACTAAAGTTATCATTACATCTCTGTACAGGTTAGTGTTACTCAACGTGTGGAAACCCAGAGTGGCAAAAGTGACTCACTTACTTTTATCACAATTTAATTTAATTACATTACATCAGTCTGTGCTCTGCTGCATCTGTTATCAAACCCATGACCATTGATTGTATAAATATGGACAACATGTCTTCACTTCCTGCCACTATGTAAAAGTGAAGCCAAAATATTTCCTTTTCAAGAGCTGGAGCCAGAATCTGCTCCGTAGAGTTGGGCAGCAGGATGACGGCTGGGAAACCCTCAGCTGTGCCGCCGCCTGGCAGAGGTTTAAGAGCAGCTGTCACAGCTGTCGATCATGACAGCAATTAAAAATACACTTCTTAGAAAAATGTGTACTTGTACAAACAACAGCGTAATAAGAACAACTTTAAATGACAGAAACAGTCTTCTGGAAAAATGTATTTGATGTTTTCCTTTCCGTGTGCTAACATGAAGGGGCAGCCTGCCAAGATGTTTTAACTTCACTTTCGGTGAGCTGTCATGACATTCATATTTATATACAATCAATGGTACTGACTACACCCTGGAATAAACCTTGACCTCACTGCAGCAATGTGAGACATTAAAACATTGTAGTTAAGCAAAAACAAGATTTTCAGCTGAAATTCTGTTTAATCTTTCATTAAATAAAAATGAAATGCCCTATTAATGTCATAGTTACTAGTGTAATCATAATGTTTCTTTTCCTGCAGGCAAGAACATGCTTAGAGCTGAGGATAGAATAATTCCTAGTTCGAAATAACAAGAAAGAATAAATAAAGGAGAACATTTTAGCAAACTAAGATCGGATTTTTTCTTTCCCAGGTTTCCCAGTAAATTATGCAGTCACTGTCTGGTGGAGGAAGGTTAAAAATTTGAGTTGGTTGCTGCGGCAGTAAATTTAGGACTAATAGTTTATCAGTTAATTTGTAAATAAACACCAAAAACAACTCAACTGATGTACAAAAGGTTCATTTTCATTGTTACTTTCATCACGTAAACTGATCTAAATCTTGTTTGTCCATGTGGACAATCATAAGGAGACAAAAAGGTTGATATGTTAACATATTATTGTCATAATTTGGAGGTGAGCCTTTAAGGTTCACTCAATATTGGTGTAAATGGAAACACTCATTGCTGCTTTTCCATAAATAGTTAGATCTTATTACCACGGAATATGTCACCACGTAGTTTGCTGGTGTGCTATCGGCGTCCTCTGCTTTCACTCGAAGAACCTCAGTGCTCACAGGTTCTGCCTGAAAGGAGATACATGTAATGAATGGATGCAGATTCAGTTCCTCCCACAAGTCAAACATTTAGCCTGAAATTAAAACGTGTTACCATGTTTATCTTCTGTCTCAATTTAAGATAATTTCAGTAGCATTTTGGATAAGCAAGTCTGTAGCTTTTGGTTATGTTCCAACACTTAAGTGACTCATCTTAACAACAACACCAGTCTTTTGTAAGCTGAGACTTTTTTTTGTTTAAACACAAGAACAATGAAGACAACACAAGAGCAATGGTGGCAGAAATACTACCGGTTAATTCAATATTAGTTTCTGTTCTACTGTAGGAAAGCTTTTGGTAATGAAGTCAAAACCAACCAATGAGTGCTACACAGTACACACAGAGAAATAGGGGTATTATTGCTATACCCAAATGTACATTTATCAGAAAAGTATCCTGTAAGGTACAGAAATGGTCCTTGAGCTGATAACGGTGTACCTTTGTTTAATTTTAAAGGTACAAATTCAATGCTGACCCAAATTCATTGTCCGTATTGTGGAAGAGGGAGACAAGCTCCTGCCAGTGACTTTACTTTGAGTGATTAACCTACTGTGCCAGATCACCATGCCTCGACTGTTAAAAGATATAAACTAACTGTTCTTGAATACATTTCTGTGAATAATTGTAACTGTTTCTGTCTCAAAATTTAAGGGTATGTTTTTGCCTCAAAATGTACAAACTGGCATGTCGCTTCAGCGCTACCTCACTAAGTATCAATTCTGTACCTTTCCAATGGGTACATTTATACCAGAACATAAAAGGTACATTTTTGTCACTAGGGGTGCATAAATGTTCTTTTAGAGGTACAGGCAATAACATACAAAAATGTACCCATTTTAAAAGGTACAGTGCTCGTACCCTGATAGGGTACCGCTGGAGCAAAAAAGCATTTGTACCCTTTTAGGTACATTCCTGTACTTTGATTACTCAGTGTGTAGTCTGGTGCTTTGACCGTTTGCTATTTTTTGACTTACTATCTAATTAAACAATACCTAATGAAAACCAGATATAATGTAGATATTAATCCTGGTACACGTCATACTATATTGCAAATAAGCAGCAATTAGATTCATGGGACTAGAGAAACATTTATATTTCATCTGAACACAGGTATTCTAAGGGATATTTGTGTTTAATGATAATTTAAAAAAAGTGTTTAGTGTATATCGCATATCACAAAAATCCATCCAGTATCTTTTTTTTGATGTTTCACACTCAACCAAAGTGTGAAAATGAGTGACGGAGTTGCTAAAATAATTCAAAATAGTTCAAAACATCTGTCCACAAACTGAAGCCTGTGGATGGTGTCAAAGCAGTGGAACAGTGGAACAATGATATGTGTCTGATATGATTTTTTAATGATCATATTAAAATCCTTCCTATAAATATGAAATGTTTAACTGCTGGACACAAGACATTTCCTCCTTCACTGTAAAGTCTATTCTCAGTGTTTGCATAATGGTGGCTTCAAGTTTCCACTTCACACCTGTATAAGATGCATACTGGACCCTGATCGACTCCAAAGTACGTTGTAATGTCACAAATCAAACACAGAGGCCCGCCCCTTAAAACTGAATTTGAAATCAGTTCAGAGAAACTTTCTACTTACAGCAGATAAATGTGAAAACAGCTCTCCAGTGTCAAACTCTACACATACATCATTCTCTACAGTGAGAGCATCAGACAAACATCCTACCACATAGAAATGTATCATACAGTCTCTTCCTAATAGATTTCAGTGACGTACCTCAGACACAGTTATGCTGTAGTGTTTCTGTACAAATACTGGACCGTTGTCATTGAAGTCGGTGATTTTCAGCTCCCGAGTGTTGTTGTACTGCAAAGGTAAAAACATCATTTGAAATATTTAGTTTTGAGATGTTAGTGGATACTGAAACTATACAGAAATGTTGGCTTTTTACCCACCTTAATTTCACCATCACACATGATAGAATAATACAAGGTGCTGTTAGACTGTAAGACAAAAACACAGTGGATTTTAGGTCTTAGATGACGTACAGGACATAGTGCAAAACGTATACTGCAGACATTGTTATTATAATTAAAGCAGTGGTGAAAGAAGTATTCAGATCCTTTACCTAATTAAACAACAGTTAAATGTAAAAATACTCTCTTATAAGTAAGAGGTTAAGTACAGTAAAAGTATTGTGAGCATGATGTAGTATGCAGTAGTACAGTAAAAGTACTGCAGTATTATAGTGATGTAGTATGCAGTATTACAGTAAAAGTACTGCATAATATGAGTGATGTAGTATGCAGTATTACAGTAAAAGTAGTGATATATTATTATATATGACATCATTAGATTATTAATAGTGAAGCTTCAGTGTTAGAGCAGCATGTTATTGTTGTAGCTGCTGGAGTTGGAGCTAGTTTACACTATTTCCATATCCATAAAGCTGAAATTGACCAATTATATTTCTGTCAATAGAGTGTATTTTGTACTAAAAAGACTTTACCTTTGGAGGAGATTGCTAAAACGTATTAAAGCCTATTTCATGTTGACAGAAATCATAATGCAGGTGGAAATATACATGTGGAGTTAGTAGTTTATAAACAAATTTCAGGGAGACGGTTTTGACCAAACTCACAGCTGCCAGTACGTCTGCATCCAGCGGCTTCTTGGTGCGCATGGTTGCAGTGGTTTCTCCAACAGTGAAGGTCAGCTCCACAAAGTCCAGGTGGGCGGGGAAGATGTAGGGCACCAGCTCCACATTACTTCCTGCTGTGATGCCAGTCACCAACTCCACATCCCCTGTTTATGTGGAGGGAGAGATAATCATATCTACCATATACTATACATCTATATATCTAATTGTATTTTAACAGTAATTAACAGAGTACAGTGTGTATAGTAAGGTAGTAGACTTACGAGATTAAACTTGAAACCAATTTCAATGTAAACACAATTAATTCTCCAATAATAAATAATAAATTGAGATTTGACTGTCGTGTCTACTTTACCTGAAAATCCTTCATCCACTGGACCAAACACTATGTCCCCTCCCCCATCACAATTTATGACTGAAGTACCTTGAGGGACAAAAACACATTTTAATAGAGAATACACAGATCACAGCTGGTTCACAGTAAAATTATTTTCTCTCTTAGTACAACTGGTATCTTCCCATGAAAGATGTTTTAGGTTCTTTGCCAACTTTTATAATACAGTTGAGGTAAAAAGTTTACATTCACTTGTATGGGAGATTTCTGTCATGGAAGTTTGGTAATATCAATTTCAATTTATCCAACTGTTTGAATGATTGAGAAATGTACTTCTTTGCACCAAAAAAAGAAGTTGACATTGACAGGAAAACAGTAAAATGGGAAAGTCACCAGAGCTCAATACAAAGCAGAAAGCATACCAGTAAATGTCATTTGGGTCTATCTCTATAGGGAACTTCAGAGCCTGAGATAATCAGTGAACAACAGTTGTTCAAAAGTACTGTCTCTATCCCAAGTTCATAAAAAACCCAAAGTGCAACTGACAATTAGGCCAGATGGTCAGATGTCATCTAAACCAAGCTTGTTAGCTTGTTGACATGTTAACACTTCCTAATAAGGATTAAACACAAAGTAAAACAAAGGTTAATGAGAATGTCCTTGGTTTAGCAGGTATTTGGTCATAAACCAAACTATCTGACACATTGGTGTGCTCGAGGAAAAATCATCAAAATCAGTATGATTCATCCTCTGGGGGGCATGAATGTTTGTACACAGATTCATTACATCTGGGCCAAATCAGTGGAATGAGCAACTGAAAGACTGTTCAACATTACTCTGAGTCACATCAAGCCAAAACCAGGTCTGACTGTGATTTCGAGGCTGCTGGAAAACTGTTGAGCTGCCCTTAGAAAGACTCTCCTGTGCCTAAATGCACTTTGCTCTTTAAAAGCAAGACTCAGAGTTTTAAAAGAAGAAACAATACTTTATTTTTCTTATCATATAAAAATGTAATATAAGCAAAAAAAACAAACACTTCATGGCTTTGCTGATACAACCTTGGTCGGTCTGGTATGACCAGTAGCTTATTGTGGCTAATGTTAGCGACCTATAGGTAGTTATTTCTCAGTTAGCTGATTTTACTGCCACTCAAGGACAAAGTCATAACACAATATTTTAAAGTTCATAGGTTTTTTAGGTGGATGAAAATAAGTTCAGTAGAAGATGAAGACTTTGTTTACTCCACTTTGTTCTATATTTTTTGTGTCCTCTGTAAAGCGTCTTTGAGCACTTGTAAAAGTGCGTTATAAATAAAATTTATTATTATTTATTATTATTGTTTACTGTTAGTTATGGTAAAAAATGGAATTCTACAAGATGGCGACACAGTGGCTTTACTCTGTGGATTATTTGGCTACAATACTAAGAACTAGTCACATAAAGTGAAGCATTTGTTGACGGAACAAGGAAGGAGGAAGATTATCTCATAATTCTTCACAACAGCCATATTTTGTTTATTGCATGCAGCACTTGAAGTTGGACTTTAGAACAATGAAAGTTGAATCTAAATGATTTTCAGTGAGCTGTGATCAAACAGACACAACAAAATCATTTAAAGTTCATGTATTTCTTTGACTTTGGGCAAATGGAAACAACTTAAATAGAAACATCAGCATTTTTTTTGTATAGTTTACTGTTACACATTAAATCTGTCTATTGTTCAACTCCAGGAAATCCTCCCATTCTGGCTTCACTCACCTATAGGACTTCCAGAAACAGTACACGTACACACAGAGATGAGGAAGAAATAAGTCCAAATCAAACCGCCAGTGTCCATGTCGGTCCAGTTATGTTTTCCCCATACTTGAAAACCAACACTGAATCAATCACCTTAATAAAGGCTACAGTTCACCTCACACTATTTACCAACAGTCCTGTTTTATGGCAGATTGTAAAGTGTTACAGATTCCACTGTGCCAAAAATCAGAACCAGGCTGAGTTTTATTTCACCCTGAAATGGTGCAGAAAAATAATCTGAAATTAAACTTTACAGTAGGAGATGTTTGGGCTACGCTTAGCTGCAGATAAAGGCTCAACCTCTCATTTCCAAATACTGAGCTGCTCTAAAAGTTCATTTTAAGCATGTGTGTACTTTTCATTTGATTGTTTGTATTGTTTTCCTTCTGCAGATTATTGTATCTTGGTGGAGAAATGTAAAATGTTTATTGTGCTTTTGATTTCAGCTGTTAGAAGACTAAACTAAGAGTACATTAACTTATTAAAAGTTTCAAAACACTAATAGTAAACTGTAGGGATGCAACAATATTCAATATTTTATCGAACCATTCAATACCCTCTGTTAGGTTCAATACACAAAGGCAAACAATACAATACAATACTACAATAATGTTTGCTGTTCAACTTGATTGGATACTGCACTTGTTTGATGTGAAGTATCCAATCCATGTTTGTTTTTTATGGAAGGCATTTACGATAAGTGTTACATTTTTATAATAAGGTTTGTGGTTTGACCATATCTGTGCTTTTAATTATTTTTTCATGCAATATTGCCTTTGCTAGTGTGAGTAGTTTTACATCAAGTATCGAAATTGTACTATTACTGCGGCCCAAAAACCGTGATGCATACTGTAGGAGCCATATCTCCTCACTATATTATTAAACAAAACAAATGATTGAAAAGATAAGTTGTAGGCTATTATTCACAATACATGTGTTACTTTGTGTAAAGGAATTAGCCTGGCTCATCCTATTTAATAATTTAATGCCATATTACACTTTTGCTTCATATTAAGGTTGTCAAATGACAAAACAAATAACTAATTCATTGTACAATTCTGCTGTGATTAATTACTGTCAACTTCTTCCTTACATTAATGAAACTGTAGCCTATAAACAAACCCCAGGCTTGTAGTCTCTGTTAGACTAAGTGTCAGCTCATAACTGTGCTCAACACACAAATAACAGAGAAACAAACATTACTCAGATGGAGGACAGTGAGACTTTAAACTTTTGGTTAAATGTGGAGCTTTATTTAGCCCCTTTCCTCACTCACATGTCAACAGTGATACCAAAGGATGCTTCAGGTTTTCCAGTTTCATTCAACAGCATGGTCTTCTATCTACCTGCAGAAGTGAGCTCACTATAACGACGACATGAAATCGCAGTCAATAGTAACCTGAATAAATGTAGTCTACTGTTTTGTGTCCCTGTTACTTACCAGTCCCTCTGCTGTCTGTCTCTCATCATGTTCATCAGGTTCAACTTCTACCTGATCCTCAACACTACTGCTGGGTGATTCAGTGTTTTGGCGTCTAGGACCATATTACTACTGCTGCTGGTATTACTGCAGCCAAAAAGCTCTGTGAGCTTTTTACATTTAGATGCATCAGTCTGGAGAGACTTTCTTTTCTTTTAACTTCTCCCGTCCACCTTTCTCCTGACGTTTTCTGCTTTCCATTATCATAGCAACCAATCATTTATTCTTCTTTGTTAGTTGTTTTGTTTTCTACACTTGGCAAACAAATTATCGCATTAGCGCCCCCTGCTGATAGCTGTTGCCGTTGACGTCAGGAACAGCGTTTTCCCGGTCGTTGTATTTGCCACCACTGGCCACAGGAGGGCGCTCAGTTACAATAAATAAAAGCAGCCTTGCATAGATAAACACAACATATTAAGTTGTTTCACAAGAAAATAATGAGATGTATGGATAATAGTTATGTTCTTAAGTTAAACATGGGTATACTGTGGTGTTATTGAATTATTGTTCACTGTGATTTTATTGCGTGTGAGTGTCAGCCACTTGGCGGCGCTGTTCAGACTGCAGGGAGTAATGTGGAGTTGAGGAGAGACAGGAGAAGAAGAGACGAAAGACGTAATGGCTGCATGTTAAATAGTGCTTTACAGTCTATGTTTGAGACAGCATTAATAGTTATGAGCAAAACCCAGAACGTTGTTGGACTCCTTTATTCCCTCACACACACCCACGTTACTTTTTTTGACGAACTTCATCAATCTATAACCCTGTTGCCTTGACTTTTTCTGTGGTTTAATTATCCAGAAACTAAGTTTCCCTGTAAATTAAGAGAACCACAAGAAACTTGATTCTGTAAAGAATCCTCTCTAGTCATTGCCTGCAGAGCAACGCTCCTGCTGTGAAGTCCTACGGGAAGCCACAAGGATTAAAAATGCTGGTGAGTGTGTGAGAGCAGGGTCAGTTCAGCTCGTCATGTTTAGACAACAAAGATTTAAATCTGAATTTATATTAAATATAACAGATAATGAAAGACATTGTAGTGAAGCACAGTTGTGATCATATAAAACTGCTGCTGACAAACACTGCACATAAACTTAATAACATATCAGTTTATTGTTATAAACCATTTATTAAATGTTTATATACTTCTTACAAATACTGAAACTCCCCTTACTTAACAAAGTGTTACTAAAAACTACTAAATTATTACTTTAAACTTATTGTAAGCATAAAGGCAAGGCATGGCAGTTTTATTTATATAGTGCATTTCATACACAATGGCAACTCAATGTGCTTTACATAAAACAGAAAAACATGTAAAACATTAAAACATACAATTAAACCCCCCCCCCCCCCCCCCCCCATAATAAAAACAAAGTACAGAAAAATAGAAAGACATAAATAAAATGCTAGAATAGTCAGAAATATACTGAAATGTACAAGATGTTTGAAAAAGGCACAAAATGCAATGTGTAAAATGTGAGATAATATAATCTATCTCTACATTTTAACAACAGACATCAAATAGAACATCCTAAAGACATGAATTAGGTGACATCAAAATGTAAGAAACAACAACTGTACAAAAATATAGAAATGATAATCTGCTTTTTGCCATTCAAAGTTCCATCTAATAAAATACAAACTCAGGAACAGGAAGATAATTTTTTGTGGTTGTTGTAATTAATTATGAAGCTATTTACATCACAGTTGCCAAGGTCATTACAAAGCATTTCACTATGTAGGCCGAAATTTACAGATTCATGAATTGATCATAAATAAAGGTCTTTAATTTTGGCACTGTGAAGACTCCGTACAGTTTGGCTGAAAGCTGCTGTGTTGAGATTAAAGAGCAGATGTGTTGCTGTCATCACTGTTACTGTCCTCTGTTGCTCTGTCTGTCCATCTTCATCGTCTGATCTTCAGGTTTTTTTCCAAAATTGATCAATTTTCGAAACGACCCCGTCCTGACAACAAACACACAGAATGACATATTAAAGTTTGACACTCAAATATATGGAGGATATGTTTGCTTTTAATTGAAATATTTCCATTTACCATTTTGAGTTTGTCTTTACAATTTTAGCTTTCAGTTTGATACATTTTTGTCATTGTTACATTATAGTTAAAAATTATTTCACCTTTTAAATTTGTTTTTTTCAATTTCACTTTTCATTTGAAGTTTAATTATGACCCAATTATTCCTAGTAGTGTATTAAAAATAAAAATATTTTTATCTCTATTAATTTTCCACTTGTGGGAAAGCCCTGATATTTATGCATTACCACATCAAACTCATTTAATATAACTTAAAAAAAATATTTTGTCACAAAATCTTTACATTACTCACAACTGTATGATATTTTTATTTGTCTTTAGTGGTCTTCAATACACCCTTCACTTGTACAATTTAAAAGAACAAGAAAAAAAAAGTGTTGCAGGTTTTGAAACACACACCGCTACGTCGCTGTTTACAGTCGCTTATCTCACCTGACCAACACAATGATCAATACCAAAAGAACAACCGGCACGATGACGCCCAGAGAGATGATCAGAGCCAGGTTATCGGAGTCAGGGTCTTTGGGCCTTTCCACCACAGAAAACTGAACATCCTCTCCAAACACTTTGGTCAGCTCTGTCGTCACTGCAGCTGATTCACTCTGCAGCTTCCTGTTGGATCAAACACAGGGATCAGACTCTGTGTAAATTAAGTGGTCTGAGACCCCTGACATGGCCCTGCATGGTGCACACTTCTCAGGGTCACAGTCATCAGTATTTATCAGAAAGTCATTGACAGTTTGAAGGAAAAAAAGACACTGAATGCTGTAAAAGGAGCTTTTTACTATCATTTACAGATTCTAAATCAGACTGACAAAGATTAACAACAACTTTGATCATCATTTAAAAATTGTAATCATTTATTAGGGACATTCTCAGCAGTCAACAGTAATTTTGAGACATCAACCAGAATGAGACCATGTTCAGAAATCAAACTCTTACGTCACGACTTCCTCATAGGAAACAACCTCCGCTTTATCTACAGCGATGAAGTTGACCAGACTCTTTGCAGCCTCTCTCAGTGTTCTGGACTTGGGTGATCCTCTGGTAGAGTTGGACACCTCGATGATGTCCACAGTCCAGCCCAGAGCTTTCCCTAAAGACCTGAGAGAGAAAGAGTGAAAAACTGGATTAAAACAACAATCAGGAGAAAGAATTCATCTCAATCATCAGATGAACTCATACTTCTCCATTTCTGGAATATTTTTCTCCACAACGTTGGCAGGTTGGTTGAGGGAGATGGTCACCACGTCGTTTCTGCTTGTACTTCCAAGAATGTCCACCTGGGGGCAGAGGAGCACCATGTTTGATACATTTCTTTCTTTCATTTCACTCTAAATATTTCTTTATTAAACCAAATACATAAACCTATGAACATCAAAATGGCAGGAAGTCCTAAACAACACACAGTAAACAGTAAACGCTAAAAGTAGCACGTTGATATATGATACAATTGACAGTAAATGTACATCTACAGTAAAATTACACTGCGGTAGGATTGTACCAAAACATTACACATTCAACATGAAACCAATAACTGGACCAGATTGATCAGTTGATTAATCAATTATGTTAATATTTTATGGTTTATTTTGTCCTCTGTAACAGTAAACATGAATATCTTTGTGTTGTGGACATTTTAAATTCCATCTTGGGCTTCTGGGAAACAGTGACTTACTTTTTCTGCCTTAAACAAGTTCCAGCCCTAAATTGGAGAAGAGTACATGCCGATCTGACTATTAAATGTCTAATCAATAATTAATTTGGTCTATAAAATGTCAGAAAACAGTGATCATAAAACACTAATTGAATCAATTTGAGAAACAAAATTAGGGCTGAACAGGAATTCCTCACAGCAGACACAGAGAAATCTTCTGAAGAGCCTGCTTAGCGTTCAGTAACAAAGGCAAGTTAGCATTGAGCTGCTAACTTTTATAACAAAGGGACAATCAGTGGCCTCCTCAGTAACCTGGACCTCTGATCTGCACAACTGAACACTGACTACCAACAAAGCCAGCATCAATCAGCCTCAGAGCCAAACTCTTCTCAGTCTGACTGAACCACTGATTCACCAGCTAAGAAGCAGCACTACACAAAGCTTTCCTCTCCTTCCATAGACTCAGTAATATACTGGGCATAGCTTTGAACAGCACATAGTTAAAGCACAAGACTGCTTAAGTTAGATCAGTGTCAATGTACAAGTGTTTGATCTAAGACTGTTCACCGTTACCGTCCTCTTCCGCTTATCAGGGGTCGGGTCACGGGGGCAGCAGCCGAAGCAGGGAAGCCCAGACTTCCCTCTCCCCAGGCCCCTTCGTCCAGCTCTTTTGGACGGTTCCCAAGGCGTTCCCAGGCCAGCCTAGAGACATAGTCTCTCCAGTGTGTCCTGGGTCTTCCCCGGGGTCTCCTACTGGTGGGAAGTGCCACCTCACCAGGGAGGCGTCTGGGACGCATCCTGACTAGATGCCCGAGCCACCTCATTTGGCTCCCCTCCACGCAGAGGAGCAGCGGGTCTACTCCGAGCTACCTCCGGATAACTGAGCTTCTCACCCATCTCTAAAGGAGAGCCCAGTCACCCTACAGAGGAAGCTAATTTCTGCCGCTTGTACCCGCGATCTTGTTCTTTCGGTCACCACCCAAGGCTCATGACCATAGGTGAGGTAGGAATGAAGATCGACTGGTAAATCGAGAGCTTCGCCTTTCGGCTCAGCTCTCTCTTCACCACGATGGATCCGTGCAGAGTCCGCATTACTGCAGACGCCGCACCGATCCGCCTGTTGATCTCACGCTCCATCCTTCCCTCACTCGTGAACAAGACCCCGAGGTACTTGAACTCCTCCACTTGGGGCAGGATCTCATCCCCGACCCGGAGAGTGCACTCCACCCTTTTCCGGTTGAGGACCATGGACTCGGATTTGGAGGTGCTGATTCTCATGCCAGCCACTTCACACTCGGCTGCGAACCGATCCAGTGAGAGTTGGAGGTCACGGTCTGATGAAGCCAACAGGACCACATCATCCGCAAAAAGCAGCGACCCAATCCTGAGGTCACCAAACCAGACCCCCTCCACACCCTGGCTGCGCCTAGAAATCCTGTCCATAAAGATTATGAACAGGATCGGTGACAAAGGGCGGCCCTGGCGGAGTCCAACCCTCACCGGAAACAAGTCCGACGTATTACCGGCAACGCGGTAGATTGTTCATTTAGTGTTATTACTATAATGTCTGTTCATAGTTAGCTATTGTACAGCCGCACTGCTAAGTTGATGTTAGCATGCTTCACAGATGTTACATCCAGTAACTAACATCTTCATAACCTGTCACCTTTACACCAGACCAGCTGGCTTTAAACACAGACCCACACAGTTAAGAGGTTTTAACCCACATGGTCTGGCCTTCTGTTTATGTAGTCTTCTTTGTCAGCCATATTGCTATTGTCTTCCCTTCATACACATCCACATCTGTACATAGATACACTTAGTTTGACTTTGTTTTTTGTTTTAGAACATACATGTTGTCTGTTTGATGTTGCACAAGAATGAGATTTATCAACCTCTGTTCTGCAAAGAACTCCAAACTAGTTATTGAAATGATCATTTAGTTATTAAGTTAATTATTAACTTCGTTCCAAATTGACAGCTTGGTACACTCAACGAGACTGAGCCAAATCTTTTCCCTGTTATCCAGGATGGTGCCCCAATTTTATTAATTATCAATAATGTTATTGATTTTCATAATAATTATCTTTGATAATCATTAATTATTGCTGATAGCCAAACCTCTAAACAAGGCCCAATTGGTCATTTATTATTTTCTGTTCCTGTTAAATCACAGAATAAAGAAACTGAAAACTGAACTTTCTTTCTAATATGTGTGAAGTTTAAAGGGCTTTTTTGGATATTTTACATGTGACATATGAAAAGAAAACAAGCTTATTTTGACTTATGTCTGTTGGCTGATGACCGTTGTATTGAAGTTCTCCATCGCTCCTCCACACTCACCTCCACCTTTGCTGTAGCATTAAGTCCTTTGGGGTCTGTGACCTTCACCTGCACTGTAGCCGCCTGTCCACTCAGGTTCGCCACTGACACCACGAACACCAGACCAGAGGATGCGTCCACATCAAAATAAGGGCTGCCTGAAACCAAACTGTACTCCAGCTGACCTTCATCTCCAACATCAGGGTCTGACGCCTGGAGGAGCAGAGAGGAGGATGGGACGAAGGTTAAAACTAAATGACATGAAACTGTTTAGAAAATCTGCTGCTTGACAAAATTATTAAAATGTTTAGTTTCACCATCCAAAATGACTTCAATCCAATAATCTGCCAACAGCAGCTGAAGTTCAACCTTCTGTATTAATACTCTGTTTCTGTTTCTATGTTCTGACTTTGTTCGTTTATGGGAAAAATAAAGTTTGTGTTACATGTTTGTTGCAGAGTCCTGCACTGGTCCTGTTTTGTAAACCTGCCCCTGCCCATAACCCCTGTGTTTAAAACTGCACCTGAGCTGTTATCCAACAGCATCAATAATTAAATTCCGTACCTGACCTGACCCGCTTTAAATAGAACGAAAGCCGACCCACACCCTACTTAAAATCAGTCTACTACTTTGCATACCATTAAAAGTCTTCACTTGCTTTTCTTTTTCTCAGCTCCTCAGGATCCATTTCAACGACTTTATGTAAGCTGATATTATTATTATTTGAAATGAAAGCAGGCAGTTCTGGGAGGATGCATGCACAAATAAACTACATGATTTAAAAAGGCTTTTATCACCTTGAATTGCGGACATATTCTTGTGGATGTTACTAACAGGGTGCTACGCAGTTTTCTTGCCCTGCGCCCACTTTGTCTAAATAGTGAATGCACACTATGAGGATGGTAAAACATGATTAAAACAGTTTTTGAACAATATGTAACACATATTCTTGAGATGACATGGATCAGGTTTACATACTTTAAGCACTTAAAACCCTGCTGAGTTTACCTGTTACTACATGAGTGAACAAAACCATTTCAAAGAGAACTAAAACTGTAATTAAAAGATAAACTAAAACAAAGCACCATGACGTCTGTGTGGTGCCACTGTATGCACGATGAACTGATGGGAGGAGACACGAAAATATGCAACACAGAGTGAGTTGTTGGTGTTTTTGTGAAGAATGGGTCTCAGATCTACGTCTGCTTCTGGAGGAAAGTCGCTCTGCTGCCACTTAGTGATTTTATCAACAAGAAAAGCATCTGAACATCTGTGGTTAAAACATCTGTATTCATCTGTTAATGAATGAGGATGATTCTTACAGAGACTCATATCCACAGCTGTTTATACTATAGGACTGATATGTTGATAATCTGCAGCCTCTGAGATGCTGCACAGAGCACAGTGCTGTTACACACACAGCTGATCACTGTTGATTAAATCAGCTGATGACACCAGGCTGCTGCAGTATAACCACACACACCTCTACACTCAACACACTGTTCAGTTATAACTTTCTTTTCAGCAACAGTAACTCATGTTTTATTCTTGAAACACATTGCTTGATAAATACACGGTTATAATAGCAATCTGCCAAAGTGTCGGCTCCTGGATTTTAAAGGGAAAGGGAGATGACTCTTTGATTGGTTTAGCGCATGTTACACCAAAAATACACCTTTTGGACCATGCGCGCTGGTGCATGGTCTATTTTTCCGCTGTTAAAATAGCAAAAGTGGATTTGGACAAGCACACACAGAGTGAACAGCCTGCTGTGTCAGTTTCAGTTCACAACTCCTGATAATCACTCTCACTACATTTTCTGACAGACAGGAGCAGACTGGAGCTGGGTGTGTTTACCTTGACTTGAATGACGGGGGTTTTATTTGGGTCGTTGCTGAAGACAGAGGCTTTGTAAACCTCAGGGGGAAACTGTGGCGCCTCGTTCACGTCCTCCACCTGAACTCTGACCTGAGAGACAGAAAGAAAAAGTAGGTGAAGACACAGAGGAGAAGATCTGGATCAGTTCAGGATGCAGAGTAACAAACTTACTGTATGTTCACACTCCTGTTTTATTCATTTATTCTTTAACAGGATAACAGAAATTTGGGAGCCACTTTAAAAAGCTGCTCTTTGTAAAGGGTTTATAGATATTAATTAATACTTAATGAATAAACCCTTTACTAATTATAGATTATTAGTAAACCATGAGTAAGAAAGGCCTTAGTGTCTTCAGGTCAAGACTGCATTAGTACCCACAGTACCAAACTACTTCTGAGTAGACTTCCTCAGAGATGTGAAGGGGATCTGGGATATCTGGGAACTGTGGAGCTTTATCATTGACATCCAGGATGGTGATACTAACCTGAGCTGTGGCTGTCAGACCGTTTGTCTCCTGATCCACCGCCAGAACCTTGATACAGACACACAAATATATGAACAAAACCACAATTTAAACTGCTTCAGATGTCTCTGAGATGTTATTTTAATAAGACAAAAAATGTGGTCTTGCACAGTTAAAGCTGTTGTCCAAAACTGTTTTTACAGGGTTATTTTTGAAGCACAAATGACAGATATGAAAAAAAAAAGTTTTCCATTTCTCATGATAATCTTTGTTTAGATGAGAAGCATCTTCATTCTGAAAATCACAAATCTGGACTGCTTAGTAAGACATAACTCGTTTTCTTTTTCTTTCAGTTTGCAAAGAAATGTATAACAAAATAAAACTGTAGGGTATAAAGTTTATGAAACAAAAATAACTGCACATTTTTGGATTTAAAATAATAATTTAAAATAAAAGGCATTATAAAGCAATAGTGTAAAGGTGAATTGAATTGTATTTTGCTCATAAATCACTTTCCCTACTGTAAATGAAATGACATGAAATATCAAAATATGAAGTGAGAAGTGAAAAGAAGTGTGTGTGTATCGGATAATGTTTTATTCTGACTTGTGCTCTAGATGATCAACATCGCTGTGTGTTTTGTCCTCTGAGAACTGAACATTATCAATAACCATTATCAATATCATGTTGTGGAAATTAGTGGTTGTACCTGTAACAGGTAGTTATCCTTTGTCTCTCTGTCCAAGGTGACATCCTTTCTCAGGGAGACAACACCTTGTTTGTTGATGTCAAAGGTATCGTTGCTATAGAGGAAATAACCATTGGAGAATCCGTCCTAATGAACAGGAAGAAAAAAACAGTATCAACAGGATTTGGTTTATTAAATACAGATGTCTCATCTCCTGGTGAATGAACTGTAGAAAATGGGCAGCATGTTCCTCAAATAATAGCCAATAACATTAGTTAGAAATACCAATAATGAAGGCACCCTTGGGCTGGTTTCACAAAACAGGTTTAACAAACTGAGTTAAAATCTTAACTCTGCATTCTTCTAACTTCTAACTGCATTAAACGCATTAGGACTGAGGTGGCGAGAACATAGCCATGGGTTAATGAATCCTATAGGGAGGACTGAAAACTCCTCTCTGCAGTCCATCTATGAAGAGTCTGTCCTTTTTCCCTTCGGGGACAATAAAGTGTCTGTCTGTCTGTCTGTCTGTCTGTCTGTCTGTCTGTCTCTTTACGTTGTGTGTTTTGCTACTTCTTTCTCTTCTTATTGCAAGGAAAACTGTGAGTTCCCAGAGTTCATTATGCACATAGGGCCTGATTTACTAAGTGCAAGCTGATCTACTAACGCAGCGCACTGAGGTTTGCGTCTTGCAACTGTGCAAGATAATACACGCTGTCCATTTAGTATGTTTACCATGATGAATGTAATATTAGTAGTTTAACCGTAATTAATGTAATATTCGTAGTTTACCATAATAAATATATTAGTAGTTTACCATAATGAATGTAATATTAGTAGTTTACCGTAATGAATGTAATATTAGTAGTTTACCATAATGAATGTAATATTAGTAGTTTAACCGTAATGAATGTAATATTAGTAGTTCACCATAATGAATGTAATATTAGTAGTTTACCGTAATGAATGTAATATTAGTAGTTTACCGTAATGAATGCGTTTCAACCCCAGTGTGCAAAATACAGGGAGGAGAAAATGTAAATATGTTATTTAGCACACGCATTGTGATTTACCAAAATATATTATATATATAAGTAATATTTCTGACGCTAAACAATACCTTTGAAGGGCAGATAATAACCAGCTGTTACTATGGAGACGAGGAGACGGAGGCACAATGACAGAATACGCACAGGACGGATTTTTTGACCACCTGTGTTATAATTTTGGAGTGGAATATTTTTGGTTTTACTAACAGCATTGACTTCATCACAAATAATCTCCCATATGTGGGTTTTTCTGGTAATATTAATGTTAATTTTTTTAAATGGCATTTTAATTTGGCAAGCCTTTTTGTCCCTTCTACTCACCCGTAGACGGCTCCTCTAGCTGTAGCGCTATGCTTTGAAGTGGCCTCCTGCAGTAAACCTACCGCGCTGATGGAAAGTATTAGAGCTACTGGACTTTTGAACGGCTTGTTTAACTTTAAAACACTTCCAGACGCTTCAGTTGACAAGTCAAAAGTAAAATGCAACCTGTGTCAAACGGAGTTTAACTACCACCGGAGTACGTGGAGTTTGAGTTAGCACCTCCACGCAAAACACCCAGGTGCAGCCAAGAGAGCCTGATTCCCAGTTAAGACACTCTGGTAAGAAATGCTTTACATTATGGGCTTAAAACTGCCTTGAAATGTAAAATAACAGGATTTTAAACATGCAATTCAAAACGCGATTAATCTCGATTAAAAAAATCAATCGTTTGACAGCCCTTAACTCAATTTATTAGTTAACCTCTTCCACTAGAACCTGATCACATTTCATTTTGCGCTTGCAGCTTTCTGCTCGTCCAAACTCTCCATTAAGACGCAAACCCCTCATTTAAATGCTGCTGTCTGCTCCTGTTGCTCCTGTTTTCATTAACACATTTAGTCTTAGTGGGTCACCTGCAAAACGCACGACAAACGAAACGCTCAATCTACTGCACCATGCACGCAATTTAGTACCCACTATTTGGGAACTTAGTAAATCAGGCCCATAGTGTAATAGTGGGCCTCTCTTTGTCAAAATATGTAATGAAAATTTTAAATAATGAAAGTATCGTATGTGTTTCTAATGGTTTACACTACCGGTTTAGGGTTATAAAGTTGTGTTGGGGACACAGGTAAATGGTTTATGACGTTTACCCTGTGTTTTTGTTTACCCTAAACTTAGCTATGTGCAAAGTGAGGTCAACCTGTCACACACATAGTGTGTGACAGAATGAACTACACATTATTGTGTACTGTGAGGTGTAGATAAACAGCCTGCACTCAGGATGCAGTTCGCATCTATATTGCTGATAGACACCTAGGTACTTAAAATTGAAATACAGTTATCTAGTTGCTACTTCATTTGTTTTACAGAAAAATTCCACAACAGTAGGAGAGGGCAATCATAGCATATTAAGGCATACATGTCTTAATAGTCTGGGTTCATTTTAAGGTCAGCTCCATCCTCTTGTCACATATGGTAACTTCTGGCTCCAAAAATCCAAAATGCCGATACTCAAAATGCAAATGCAAGTCTTCAAAACATGACTTCACAAATGGATGATATCATCATTGCTACGCCCATTATTTTTTTACAGTCTGTGATATAAGGACAGAGGATGTTAAAGCCCCTGACGCCAGTTTTGGTTTCCGATATTGGGCTGTACAAAATGGACTTGACTTAACATGACGGCACAAAAGAATCTGCTAACAAATAGTTTTCAGACACAATCAGGAAATGCAACTCACCTCATCACGGTCAGTGACCTCCAGCGTCAGGAAGGGTGCACCGCTGGTCAGGTTCTCAAAGACGGACACGTCGTAGCTTTCCTTACTGAACTCTGGTGGGTGGTTGTTCACAACCTTCACCTTCACCACAACAGAGCTGTTCCCAACCAAAGAGGGAGTCCCCCCGTCAGAGGCCTGAACCATCAGACTGTACACCTTAACCCTACTATAGTCCAGAGGCTGGACCAGTCGCAGGGTCCCACTCAAAGAGTCCAACTCGAAAACAGCGGGGTCTGATGAGGGGCTTTGCTGGAAAATACTGTAAGTAACTTTTCCATTTGCGCCTTCATCGGGGTCTGCAGCTGATAAGCTGAGTACAGTTGTACCCACTGACTCTGTTTCTAAGACTTCTACCTTGTACTCTGCCTCTGAGAACTTGGGGACGTTATCGTTGATGTCGGACACTTGGACCAGTAGGGTGGCTGTGGATGACCTGGCTGGTCGACCCCGGTCTTTAGCCACCACCTGCAGGTTGTACTCTGCTTTGGTCTCCCTATCAAGTTCACCAGCCACACTCACCATCCCAGACAAAGGATGAATAAAGAACGTCCCGTCTCCTCTTCTCAGTGAGTATCTGATCTCCTTGTTGAAGCTGCTGTCTTTATCTGTAGCTGAAACAACAGTAACATTGGATCCTACTTCTACGTCCTCTGGGACTGATATAGTGGTGGAGTCGGAGGCAAAAACAGGACTATTATCATTGATATCAGTGACTTGAACCTCCACAACAGCAATGTCCCTGGTGGCACCATCAGAGATGGAGATCTCCACTGAGTAGTTGTGCGGGGCTTCATCGTAGTCGAGCTTTACCTTGTTGGTAAATACACCAATCGGTGAGATGGCGAACTTGTCAGCCTCTGTGACAACTTGGAGGGTCACATTGCCCATTGCATTGAAGTTAACCTGAATATATACAGAGGAGCAGAATGTAAAAATACATACAGATATACAGATGCAGGATGTAAAAATGATCGGACTAATTACTAACCAAATTTAATAAGGATTAGATTAAAATTTGGATCTTAAATCGAATTTAAAACATCTCAGACTTACTTTGACTATCACAACTCCTGGATTATTCTCTTCTTCTATCGTACCACGGTAAACTTTGTGTGAAAACTGAGGTTTGGAGTTACCAACAGCTTGAATGTTCACCTGTGCTGAGGAGGAGCATGGGATGATGCCCCCTAGAGGACAGATGAAGAAGAATATCATAATATTTTTACCTTCTGCTGTGTGTGCCAACAGAAAGATGTGATTGACTGGATTAAGGTATGATCACAGTGAGCAGCTGGGACTGATGGCATGTTCCTCACCCATAATCATGTAGCTGCAGTTACCCCTATTCGAGTCTGGAGTTGGTATTTTTTCACACCTCAAAGCCTATGGTAAATGGTAAATTAACTGTACTTACATTGCGTTTTTCTAGTCTTTTTGACCACTCAAAGTGTTTTTTCACTTTGACCCATTCACACGTTCATACACTGATTAAAGGGCCTCCACGCAGGGTGCCGACTTGCTCATCAGAAAGAGACTAACCATTCACACACCATAAGCACAACCATCGGGAGCAATTTGGGCTTGCCCAAGGACACATCGACATATGGATTGGAGGAGCCAAGAATAAAACCATCTATCTTCCAACTGCTCTACCTCCTGAACCACAGCTGACTACAAACTACAAAAAATCTTTTTTGTACAATTCATTATTCAAGCATATTTAAAAGGGAAAAGTATTGATAACTGTTCTGAATTACCACAATTGAAGATAGGGCCAAGAGCTTGCAATCACAGCTTCTTTATGGCAGCATCCCACTGACTCATCTCTTTACATTAATCTTTTTTACATCATTATAGTCTTGATTTGAATCATTGGCTGGGCACACAAAAAGTGAAAGAAGTAGTAGTGCAACTTTCATGCATCTGCAGACCTGATCATTAAGGGATAAGAAATGCAATTAAGTACAGCAGAGAGTTGGAGAGAATAAAGGTATGTGTAATAACTGATCGTCAGCCTGGGTGTGATAACAATTTGATGATACCAAAGGTGAAACACTTGAATTGACATCACTGACTGAGGTGCAGCCATTGAAAGTTTAAGCCTACAAAGAGCATAGAACAATATTCTACCCCCAGTTAACTGAAATGTATTGATATTGGCTGTATCATCATTGTAGCTTAAAAAGTTGTGATTTAGAGCTGATTTTCTTCTTTTATTTTAATAGGCAAATCATCACAATCATTATAAAAGTGGATATAGAATAAAAGCGATTATTGAATTTGACTGAATGATTAGCTTTGGCAAGTTGTAAGTAGTGCTGGATGCTGTTCAGATCTACCGTCTGTGGCTGTTATGTAGAGTGGGAACTGCTTAATCTCATTGTCAACCAGTGGGATGGTTTTAGCCAGTGAGATCGCTCCTGTGTCCTCATCAATGGAGAAGTAGCCGTCGTCATTCCCAAAGGTAAAAGAATATTTGATCAGCCTGTTTATGCCGTCATCTTGATCTTCAGCTTTAACCTTTGAGTAACATCATACATCATCATCTTCAGCACTTGTCAAATGTCAAATGAAAAAGACATAGCAATAAATTATCAACATAAACAAAACAATGATATATGGAGCCACATACAAATTTTGGTTATAATAAAGATTGGGGTAGATGTAGGTTAACACAATGAGCCCAACAGGTATGAGACTAACCAATGAACTATGGCATAACTTTAGTATTTCGTAATAAAATGAGTCATTAAATTGTACAAATCAATGTTCAGGGGCTACTTAAAGCTGCAGTCTGTTAGCCTGGGTAAACCCATGCTCTCTTTCCAGCGACATTTCCACTGCGCTCAGAAAGTTAGCATGGACACCAAGACAAAATTTTCACCTGAGATATGGAACCAATCACAAAACGGGGAGGTGGGCTCTAGGAGATGATGACCATAGAGCGACTCCGTTTACATCCAGCATGGCGGATGTGGTAAGGTCTGGTATTAGCCAGGCTAGCAGTGTGTAGTTATAAGAAAAAAGTGGACCTAGCCAGAAAATTTGAACAGTACAGCCTCCAGGTCCCTCCTTCTTCCTCTCTGCTGCACTGTAGCCCTGCCTTCTAAGCCCCTCCCCACAGAGGAACCTGCCATGCACGATGCATGCACGTGAAGGCTCATCCCCACAGTAGGAGAGGAAACCCAGGCGGGGAGTTCCGGTCCTCTGAAATGAGGCTAACGCGGAAGTAACTGGTAAGTAATGGCCCCACCTCATACCCATATAAGTAGAATCCGTGTTTTTATTTTTCCCAGCATGCACCTGAAATTTTCAAGATGGCACTGCCTAGATTCGAAACTATTAGCTTCAGAGCAGCAGTCAACAAAACAATGGGTGATGTCACGGATGTTACGTCCATTTATTTAATACAGTTTATGGCTTGACCAAGTGAGAGCAAAGCAGACACTACACGAGGGAGCCCCCCTGCTGTCAGCAGCATGTGTACAGCGTCATTGACACTCCTCCGGGCTCTGATTGGTTGTTTTGATTCATGAGCGGTGGATTCTTGCAAATCATTTTACGACCACTGGGTGGACCCAAAGACATTTGAATTTTGATATATATTCCAAATATAACACACATATAGTTACAGACTGCAGCTTTAAAAGGAGTGTAATGTCATGTATTTTTTTGCCAAAAGAAAAAATCTGAATTAAAATTTAACCTTGAGGAACTCCATAGTTAATTTGTACTGCTAATGATGATAAGTTTCAAATGTAAACAAGGAGGATTTGTTAAAATAATTTGAGTGTAATGATTGACAAATGCCAAATATGTTAATATGTTGAATAATAACAAAACAAGTTATGAGAACTATTTTTAAACTATCAATATAAAAGTGTTTTACATAGTATTCAGAAATATTTAACTGGATTACTCACATGCAATAAAAACTTGAGTGATATTGAACAAAACTTCTTCAGTCACTCACCTGAACCAGCAACATTCCCACTGACTGATTTGCAAACACCTTTCCTTCGTATGTGTTGCGACTGAATTCAGGACTGTTGTCATTCTCATCAATGAGAGTCACGTTGACTTGGGCTCTTGTAACAGTGTTGGGCGGATTCGTCTCTGTTGCTTCGATCTTTCACATAAACAAAAGAACAGCCTGTCAGTTAGGCTTACAGTGTAATACGGTTGAAATATAACACTGTTTCCCACAGCTTGTTCCTGAAGTAGGGTTTGCAGACATGAACAGGAAAAGCATCTTGCAAACATTTCATTTGCCCAAAACATGAAAGCTGAAACAGTGATGTGTGTGATTTATAGATGGTAGGGTTGCAACAGATGTTCATGATTAATATTCATGTTTAATGTGACATCCAGATTACCTGAAATATGAAGCTTTTCGTGGTCTCTCTGTCCAGAGCTGTGGAGTTCTTCACGGTTACTGTCCCATCAGAGCTGATAAAGAAAGGAGCAGATTCTGGAATGATCTGCATGGTTCCCACAAATCCTCCCTGAAAGAAAGAAAACCATGAAGAGATTCACTATGTAATTAAATTAGATTTGGGATTGTGCACATACACCACTAATCTATATATGTAGACATGATGTTGACACTGCCAAGGGTAGAGATTTGTTCATCACCAGGTAATTAATCTGTGAGTGGAGTTTTAAGGATAATCTACCTGGTCCAGGTCAATGACGGTGGCTTTGAACACAACAGCATCAACAGGAGAGTTTTCCAGGACAGTTTCAGAGTATTCAGACTTTTCAAACTCTGGAGCGTTATCGTCAATGTCCTCCACAGTAACAGACACCACAGAATCAGCTGTCTTCAAGGGATCATCTGTCTGGGCCGCCTGAGAGGAGGAAGAAAATATACCACATGATAAGTGATAAAGATTCATCAGCATCACTTTGTGTTTTATACTGTATGTAAACTGTGTTCTACTTCTGTAAAAGAGTGTCTCACTACATAAATTGTTACTCAAGACGTAGTTTTATCTCAGGTTGTTCTTTTCCAGATTTTAGATTTTAACTATAAATGTTAGATGTTTGCCTTTTCTCTCATCAGCCTGTGTACCCAAGGCCTCAATGCAAAATAGAGTCAACTGGTGTGTAATCATAACAGAGTGAAATCTGGCTCAAAATTCAATTAACCCCCCTAGGAATCAGCTTTTTGCTACTCCCTCAATTAGGAAATTGGTGTTTGATTTGTGTTTAGTTTAGCTAGAAATGGCTATGCTAGCTTAGAAGACAAGCTAAAAAAGTATGTCATGTCTATAAAACTACTACTACTACCACTACCACTACTACTACTACTACTAATAATAATAATAATAATAATAATGATAATAATAATAATAATAATAATGCATTATATTTAACAAAGCTTTAACAAAGCTTTCAAAGCGCTCAAGGACACCTTACACGACCCACATAACACAACAACAGTACATCAAACAATATAAAATCAGGTAACATTGATGTGGAAGTTTGCAATTTTGCAAATATGGATAAATAAATATGAATGTGAACATTAGATTTATGACTGACAGTAAGGAAAAGTATCATAGAATACAAAGTCCCCTCAGTACCTTGATGTTGACAGAGATTGTGCTGCTGTCCATCTCCTCTCTGTCTATGGCAGTCACCACAGACACAACCCCACTGATGGAGTCAATGTTGAAGTTTGCACGATACTTTTCTGGAGTCACTGGACAAACATGGAACATGGTGTATATATGTTAGCATTTTAACACATATCTAGAGTGGATTTAATTGTGAAATACTAATAATCACAATAAAACTGAACCTTGAACCTTGTTTTACCTCAAAAGGTTGAATTCAATGCTTGTGTTGATTGTCATTTACCTGAACTGATGCTGTAAATTAAATTTGTGTTGATCCCAGTGTCTCCATCCAGAGCCTTTATTGCCTCTGGCTCAATGGTGCGGAAAAACCCAACCTGAAATATATAATATACAACGAGTTCATTTAAATTATCTAACTTACTCATTAAAGAGCCTTAAAGGACAGATTCACAATTTTTCATGTCTGTCAGGAGCCCAAATGAACAGAGAAGCATTTTTTCTTGCTGTAATCATTCCTCAAATCAAGTCCAAAGTTGCTCTTTTTGTTACTATACTTCTATCACAGCTCAACACTAAGAGGGAATTTGATGCTAAAAAGACTGTAAATGTATCAGATATCACTTGATATGACTAACTCACACTGCTGAAACCTCAAATAAGCTTCACATCTACTTTTAAATGACTGCATGAACAGTATGAACAAGAGGAATGATTACAGCAAGGAACACATGTTTCAGTGTCAGTTTGGACATCAGATTGTTGTTTTAAGACATATCTGAGAATTGTAAACATGTCTTTTAATTCTGTTGTGACAACAACTCACACTATCAAAATGGGGGCACTAAAATCAAGAATTGTCAAACTGTAAAACTATGATCTAAAAACTCTGCGTTTTCAAATGCCCTGAAATAATGTGTTGTTATACAGATGATAAATATGTTTGTTTGCATTGTGAAAGATATCACCAAGACATAGACATAAGAGAATTATGTTGCATTAGAGATATATGCAGCATTTAGTTTATGAGACTCACCTGATTCTCTGGAATAAAGGCTTGGTACAGGCTGTAGATGAAATATGGGTTCAAGTTATCAAAGTCCTCCACGTTAATCTGTACAGTGGTTGAATCACTCGATCCCCCACTATCCTGTAGGGAATCATGGCAAAGACAGAGTAAAGTAATCGGATAGTCATGACAATCACTGTTTAATCAACAACATCTGCTTCATTTATTGATAATTGTTTTCCTGTAAATCATACTGTGTGTGTTGATAGTTCGGTGTTACAGTGTCACTTACCTGTGCCTTCACAGTGAAGCCGTATGATTGAACTACATTGTAGTTCAAAGGTCTCTTTAAAATAAGAGCTCCAGAGCTGGTCATCATGAAGTCTTCTGAAGTTGGTTCCTTATGAAAGACAGACATCACTAAAGTTACCATTACATCTCTGTACAGGTTACTGTTACTCAACATGTGGAAGCCCAGAGTGGCAAAAGTGATTCACCTACTTTTATCACAATTGAATTTTATTACATTTGTATTGGGAGTAAATAATTACCAGGCTGAAAACTTTTACTACAATCTCTGGTCAATTCTGTGCTCTGTTGCACCTGTTATCACCCTAAACAGTGATGTCACAGTGTACTGACCATTGACAATAAAATATGGATGATGTGTCTTCACTTCCTGCTACTATGTAAAAACTGCCTGATGGAGGTTTGAGAACAGCTTTCACAGTTGATGGTCATGACATAACACCCGCTTTTTATATCATCAAATGACTAATTTGGAAAACATATTTTTATAGTACTGACCACACCATGGAGGTCACCTTGACATCACTGCAGCAATGTGAGAGCTTAAAACACTGTAGGTTTTTAGATTAAATAAAAATAAAAAGCCCAGTAAATATGATAGCGTTACCAATACTAAAAGTTGAGGATAGAATAATACTACAAAACTCCAGATTCAGATTTTGCCAGTTTGAGATAATAAAAAATATTAGATAAAGGAGAAAATTAATTTTAGCAAACTAAGATCTTGGGTTTTTCCGAAGTTTCCCAGACAATTAAAATGTTGAGACTTTGAGTTTGGTTGGAGGCTGTGGTGAATTTGGGACTAAACGTTTGTCAGATAGTTTATATATAAACACTAAAACAACCCAACTGACATACAGAAGGTTAATTTCCATGTTTACTTTTCATTATCACCACCTAAACTGATCTAAAAGATGGACAAACATAATATATAAATATGAGGGACAAAAACTGTTAACTGTAAAAAAAAAACTGTAAATGTTAACATATTATTGTCATAATTTGGAGGTGAGCATTTGAAGTACTCTCAGTATTATTATTGGTGTAAATGGAAACATTCCTTGCAGCTTTTCCAGAGATAATTAGATCTTCTTACCATGGAATATGTCACTTCGTTATACGCTGGCGTGATGTCAGCATCATCAGCTTTCACTTGAAGAACCTCAGTGTTCACAGGTTCTGCCTGAAAGGAGATAAATTGAATGAATGGATGCAGATTCTGTTTCTCCACAAGTCAAACATTTAGCCTGAAGTTAAAAGTTGTTACCATGTTTATCTTCTCTCTGAATTTAAGATACTTTTCAAATACTTTCATCAGCATTTTGGATAAGGAAGTCTGTAGCTTCATTCTGGAGTTGTTAGTTGGCTTATGGTGCTGTGTTTTGTTTTTGTTTTTGTTTTCTCCCTTTTCCTTATGTGTTCCTTCACTTCCGTGTTCCTGCACTCCTTTCCAGCATGTTTTTTCCCTCTACAACTGCCCTGCATCAGGTTCATTAATCCTGCCCTGTCCTCAGCCTTCACATCAGTCTAGTCAGCTCTGCCCTGTCTCCAGTGTCCTCCCAGCTACCTGTTCCTCATTCCCACTTTAGTTCTGTTAGTATTTAAGTCTTGGTTTTCTGTTTAGTCTTTGTTGGATCCTCTGTCAAGTTTTTGTCTGACATCTGAACAGCAGCCAGTACCTATAACGTGCACTAACTAGTTACAAACAGTCTGCCAGTGTTTGTATTTCTCCACATGTTGATGCAGAGCACATAGTAAGAAATTTAAAAGTTGATTTTAGTTATTGTTCTAAAACCAAAAGTAACCAAAGTTACTGCACTCGTGTAGCTGTGTGAAAGCTGGTCCTGTAAGATGGTCCTGTAATGTATTAGAAACAAACTCACTATCCATGATAACTCTACATTTCAACTGCACATCATTCTCTACAGTGAGAGCATCAGATAAACATCCTAACACATGGAAATGTATCATACAGTCTCTTCCTAATAGATTTCAGTGACTTACCTCAGACACAGTTATGCTGTAGAGTTTCTCTGTAAATACCGGACTGTTGTCATTGAGGTCGGTGATTTTCAGCATCCGAGTGTTGTTGTACTGCAAAGGTAAAATCATTATTTTAAATGTTTAGTTTTGAGATATTAGTTGATACTGAAACTGTACAGAAATGTTGGCTTTTCACCCACCTTAAGTTCATCATCACACATGATAGAATAATACAAGGTGCTGTCAGACTGTAAGACAAAAACACAGTGGATTTTAGGTCTTAGATGACGTACAGGACATAGTGCAAAACTTACACTGCAGACATCTTTATTATAATTAAAGCTGTTGGTGGTGGAGCTGTTACAACTCATAGACATCTGAAATGTGAGCCGACTACACACTACTTTTTAGTTTCATCTTTAACAATGTGTTGTATTTTAAAAGCTTGTTATATTATCCATTGTGTCAAATCTGCATCTGAAAAGTAACTAAAGCTGTTAAATAAATGTAGTGGAGTAGAAAGTACAATATTTCCCTCTGAGATGTAGAAAGTACCATCACATGGAAATACTCAAGTACAAGTACCTGCAAAAATGTACGCAAGTACAGTGCTTGAAATAAATGTACTTATTTACTTTCCACTATTGTATTAAAGTATTCATAAAGATGAAATTGACAAAGAGTGTATTTTGTTTTAAAGACTTTTTTACCTTTGCCGAAGACTGCTAAAGCTATATTTTAGATTCTATGTATGTTGAAAGAAAACATAATGCAGGTGGAAAAATATATTTGGAGTTTATAGTTTCCAGGGGATGGTGTTGACTAAACTCACGTCTATCAGCTCGTCTGCATCCAGCGACCTCTTGGTGCGAACGGTTGCAGTGGTTTCTCCAGGTGAGAAGATCAGCTCCAGAAACTCCAGGTGGGCGGGGAATATGTAGGGCACCAGCTCCACATTACTTCCTGCTGTGATACCAGTCACCAACTCCACATCCCCTGTTTATGTGGAGGGAGAGATAAACATATCTACCATATACTATACATCTATATATCTAATTGTATTTTAACAGTAATTAACAGAGTAACTTACCAAATTAAGCATAAAACCAATTTCAATTTAGTAAATATTTGTATTAATTCTCTAATATTATTTAATCAATTGAGATTTGACTGTTGTATCTACTTTACCTGAAAATCCTTCGTCCACTGGACCAAACTCTATGTTCCCTCCCTCATTACAATTTATGACTGTAGTACCTTGAGGGACAGAAAAACACAGTTTAATAGAGAATACACAGATCACAGCTGGTTCACAGTAAAATGATGAATTAGTACAACTGGTATCTTCCCATGAAGGATGTTTTGGGTTTAATGCCAACTTTTGAAGATACAGTTGAGGAGTGAGGTCAAAAGTTTACATTCACTTGTATGGGAGATTTCTGTCATGGAAGTTTGATAAGTTCAGTTTTAATTTCTCCAGAGATCATCAGCACACACAGTTATTCAAAGTATTGTGCTCTCTATCCAAAGGTTGATGAGAATGTCATTGGTTTAGCAGGTATTTGGTCATAAACCAAATTGACACATTGGTGTGAAAGAGGAAAAATCACTGGATCACCAAAATCTGTATGATTCATCTTCTGGGGACCATGAATGTTTGTACACATATTCATTACATCTGGATCAAATCAATCAGCAAATGAAAAAATCAGGCCATTAGACTTTGCTCTTTAAAGCAAAAATGTAATATAAGCAAAAAAACAAACACTTCCTCAATACAGTACACTCCCTGGCTTTGTTGATACAAGCTTGGTTGGTCTGGTATGATCAGTAGCGTATTGTTGCTAATGTTAGCGACCTTTACGTAGTTATTTCTGAGTAACTAGCAAAGTAAAGTCAGTAAGCTGATTTTTGCCACTCATGGCCAAAGTCATTTCTGTTTACTAAAAGTTACTTAAGCTCACTTTAAAGCTGGACTTTGTTACTGATCACACAAATACATACAAGATGGCGGCACAGTGGCTTTACTCCCTCTGTGGATTATTTATATGTTAACATAAAGAAAAGTGAAGCACTGAATACTAAGAACACTGTCAAGCATGGTGGTGTAACTGGTACATTTCTAGAGTGGACGAAGCAAGGAAGGAGGAAGATTACCTCACAATTCTTCACAACACGAAAGCTTTAAAAATAAAGTTTAATCTTGGACTCTTCCATGTCGGCCAGTACGAGCGGCCAAAACAAACAACCATAATTATTTATTGCATGCAGCACTGAAGTTGGACTTTAGAACAATGAAACTTTAATCTAAATAATTTTCAGTGAGCTGTGATTATACAGATATAACAGAATATTTAATGTTCATATATTTCTTTCATTTTTGGTGGGATGGAAATGACTAAATTAGAAGTTTAAGAACAAAACAGCTGCACTCACCTATAGGACTTCCAGAAACAGCACACACAGAGATGAAGAAGAAATAAGTAAAAACTAAACCGCCAGTGTCCATGTCGGCCCAGTTATGTTTTCCCCATACTTGAAAATCAACACTGAATAAATCACCTTAATAAAAGCTATTAATAAGAGTCCACAGTTCACCTCACACTATTTCCTTACAGCCCTGTTTTATAGCAGATTGTAAAGTGGTACAGATTCCACTGTGCCAAAGAACAGGAACAGGCTGAGTTTTATTTCATGGTTACAGTGTGGAAAAAGAATCTACAAGTGAACTTTATTTAGTGTTTTATTTTGTATTTTTTCTATATTTATTTTATTTTTGGGTGGATGGAAATGACTAAATTAGAAGTTTAAGAACAGAATCAGCATATTTTCTTTCTTATTGTTTACTGTTAGTTATGGTAAAAATTGAATTCTACAAGATGGCGGCGCGGTGGCTTTACTCTCTCTGTGGATTATTTGGCTACAATACCAAAAACTATGTTCACATAAAGAAAAGCATTTAATACGAAGAACACTGTCAAACATGGTGGTGTAACTGGTGCATTGCAAAGAGTGTTGACGGAACAAGGAAGGAGGAAGATTGTCTCATAATTCTTCACAACAACCATAATTATTTATTGCATGCAGCACTTGAAGTTGGACTTCAGAACAATGAAAGTTGAATCTAAATGATTTTCAGTGAGCTGTGATCAAACAGACACAACAGAATAATTTAAAGTTCATGTATTTCTTTGACTTTGGGCAAATGGAAACAACTTAAATAGAAACATCAGCATTTTCTTTTTTTAGTTTACTGTTACACATTAAATATTTTCATTTTTCAACTCCAGGAAATCCTCCTGTTCTGGCTTCACTCACCTATAGGACCTTCAGAAACAGCACACACACACACAGAGATGAGGAAGAAATAAGTCCAAATTAAACCACCAGTGTCCATGTCGGCCCAGTTATGTTTTCCCCATACTTGAAAACCAACACTGAATCGATCACCTGAATAACAGCTATTAATAAATTACCACAGTTCACCTCACTGCTATTTCCTTACAGTCCTGTTTTATGGCAGATTGTAAAGTGTTATAAAGTATAAAGGCTCAACCTCCCATATACAAATACTGAGCTGCTATAAATTAATGTCAAGCATTTGGGAGGAAGTCCAAAATGGCCCTGGACTTTCTCTCTAATGGGCCCACCACCCAGCACATACAAACAGTCACTAATAGGGTTGTCCTGATATCTCCTCACTATATTATAAAACAAAACAAATGATTGAAAAGATACTGTAAGTTGTAGGTTATTATTCACAATACATGTGTTACTTTGTGTAAAGGAATTAGCCGCCTGGTTCATCCTATTTAATAATTTAATGCTATATTACACTTTTGTTTCATATTAAAGTTTTCAAATGAGAAAACAAATAACTAATTCATTGTACAATTCTGCTGTGATTAATTACTGACAACTTCTTCCTTATATTAATGAAACTGTAGCCTATAAACAAACCCCAGGCTTGTAGTCTCTGTTAGACTAAGTGTCAGCTCATAACTGTGCTCAACACACAAATAACAGAGAAACAAACATTACTCAGATGGAGGACAGTGAGATTTTAAACTTTTGGTTAAATGTGGAGCTTTATTTAGCCCCTTTCCTCACTCACATGTCAACAGTGATACCAAAGGATGCTTTAGGTTTTCCAGTTTCATTCAACAGCATGGTCTTCTATCTACCTGCAGAAGTGAACTCACTATAACGACGACATGAAATCGCAGTCAGTGGTAACCTGAATAAATGTAGTCTACTGTTTTGTGTCCCTGTTACTTACCAGTCCCTCTGCTGTCTGTCCCTCATCATGTCCATCAGGTTCAACTTCTACCTGATCCTCAACACTACTGCTGGGTGATTCAGTGTTTTGGCGTCTAGGACCATATTACTACTGCTGCTGGTATTACTGCAGCCAAAAAGCTCTGTGAGCTTTTTACATTTAGATGCATCAGTCTGGAGAGACTTTCTTTTCTTCTAACTTTTCCCATACACCTTTCTGCTGACGTTTTCTGCTTGCCATTATCATAGCAACTAAACATTTATTCTTCTTTGTTAGTTGTTTTGTTTTGTACACTTGGCAAACAAATTATCGTATTAGCGCCCCCTGCTGATAGCTGTTGCCGTTGACGTCAGGAACAGCGTTTTCCCGGTCGTTGTATTTGCCACCACTGGCCACAGGAGGGCGCTCAGTTACAATAGATAAAAGGAGCCTTGCATAGATAAACACAACATATTAAGTTGTTTCACAAGAAAATAATGAGATTTATGGGTAATAGTTATGTTCGTCAGTTAAACATGGGTATACTGTGGTGTTATTGAATTATTGTTCACTGTGATTTTATTGCATGTGAGTGTCAGCCACTTGGCGGCGCTGTTCAGACTGCAGGGAGTAATGTGGAGTTGAGGAGAGACAGGAGAAGAAGAGACGAAAGACGTAATGGCTGCATGTTAAATTGTGCTTTACAGTCTGTGGTTGAGACCGCATTAAAAGTTATGAGCAAAACCCAGAACATTGTTGGACTCCCTTATTCCCTCATACGTTGCTTTTTGACGAACTTCATTAATCTATATGTATATATTGTATACGATATATATACATATATGATGTTTTTCAGAATGACTCTGACTCAAAAAAAGTTGTTTAGTGTGTCTTATACTGATAATTTGTTTTGGAAAGTGATTTTATTTGTTTTAGGTTTGCTGTAACGGGGAAAGGTTTACACAACTTTTGTGTCCTCTGTATGTAATTTAATTTTATTGCATTTTTACTGTGTATAAAAACAAAGTTTTTAATCTGAATTTAAATTCAATATAACAGATAATGAAAGACAGTGTAGTAAAACATAGTTGTTATAATATAAAACTGCTGCTGACAAACACTGTACATAAACTTAATAACATATCAGTTTAGTGTTATAAACCATTTATTAAATGTTTGTATACTTCTTACAAATACTGAAACTCCCCTTACTTAACAAAGTGTTACTAAAATCTATTAAATTATTACTTTAAACTTATTGTAAGCATAAAGTCAGAAATATACTGAAATGTACAAGATGTTTGAAAAAGGCACAAAATGCAATGTGTAAAATGTGAGATAATATAATCTATCTCTACATTTTAACAACAGACATCAAATAGAACATCCTAAAGACATGAATTAGGTGACATCAAAATGTAAGAAACAACAACTGTACAAAAATATAGAAATGATAAGCTGCTTTTCGCCATTCAAAGTTCCATCTAATAAAATACAAACTCAGGAACAGGAAGAGAACTTTTTTGTGGTTGTAATTAATTATGAAGCTATTTACATCACAGTTGCCAAGGTCATTACAGTGCATTTCACTACATAGGCCTAAATGTATAGATTCATGAATTGGTCATAAATAAAAGGTCTTTAATTTTTTCACTGTGAAGACTCCGTACAGTTTGGCTGAAAGCTGCTGTGTTGAGATTAAAGAGCAGATGTGTTGCTGTCATCACTGTTACTGTCCATCTTCATCGCCTGATCTTCAGGTTTTTTACTGTCCTCTGTGTTGCTCTGTCTGTCCATCCTCATCGTCTGATCTTCAGGTTTTTTCCCAAAATTTATAAATCTTCGAAACGACCCCGTCCTGACAACAAACACACAGAATGACATATTAAAGTTTGACACTCAAATATATGGAGGATATGTTTGCTTTTAATTGAAATATTTCCATTTACCATTTTGAGTTTAATATTTAAAGATTTATTTCTTTTTATTTGATTTTTTGTCTTTATTTGATAGTAGATGGCAAACAGGCCAACAGGAAACAGGGAGAGATCATGTGTCATGTGCAGTGATCGCTCTACTACCAAGACGCACCTTCAGTTTCATATTAGATGTTTCTCTTTTCTTTTTTCTGTTGACATTTTCAAGTTTGTCTTTAGCTTTCAGGTTTTATTTAGCTTTCAATTTGAGCATTACATACATTTTTGTATTTTAAAATACATTTCTGTCATTGTTACTTCATATTTTACTTTACTTTACTTTACTTCATTATTTTAACTTTTTCAATTTCCCTTTTTAATTTTATCTCTTTAAAGTTTGTAGTGTAGACTTTTAATTTTAATTATGACCAAAAAAATATCCTCCGTAAAAACACTTTCATCACAAAGTCATGGGAGAGCCCTGATATTTATGCATTACTACATTAAACTCCTTTAATATAACTTTATTAAACCAGAGAAAAAGGATTCAGGACCCTTGTTGTAACTGGTCATCAAAGCATCAGTACAGACATTACTATTATGTATTATTAGTACATGTATTTCTAACTATGCACAGCTGGTTTGTAAATTGTAATTAAAGCTAAATGTGTACAAAAGTATTGATGTTTTTTATTCTTAATTATGAGGGCAGAAGAAAGTTTCTTTACTTGATTATTTTACTTTTATTTTATTTGTAAATATTATTATTATTGTAAATTTATTGTAATTGTTTTACTTTAGCTTTACTTCATGATCACATCACATATATAATCATGTGAATTCTACTGAGGTTTATTTTTGTGATTAATTTGTTTTATAAAACTAAAAACTACTATTGAACATGATTATGATAATAAAGTTTAATTATGACATTTAATTACACTTAAATTACTTTAAAAAGTATCTTCAAGAATATTTTTAGTTTTAGTTTTTTGTGAGTAAATTATCAAAGGATTTGCTTTGAGAAAACTATAGGCTTCCATACTCCTTTCATTTACTAAAAAATTTAAAAGAACAAGAAAAAAAAGTTCTACAGGTTTTGAAACACACCGCTACTTTATGTTGCTGTTTACAGCTCATCTCACCTGTGTAAGACGAAAATCAATACTGGAATGATAACAACCGGCACGATGACACCCAGAGAGATGATCAGAGCCAGGTTATCGGAGTCAGGGTCTTTGGGCCTTTCGACGACAGCAAACTGAACACCCTCTCCAAACACTTTAGTGAGCTCTGTCGTCACTGCAGCTGATTCACTCTGCAGCTTCCTGTTGGATCAAACACAGTGATCAGACTCTGTGTAAATTAAGTGGTCTGAAACTCTGCATGCTACATACTTCTAGTTTAACCTGGGAAAAAAGATATTGAACAATAACTGAAAACTACCTTTTAGTTTATTCAGTGTTCACATAAAAAGAGTTTTTTCTATTATTTACAGATTCAGACACAGAGTGACAAAGATTAACAACAACTTTAATCATCAAGTCAACATTGTAATAATTTATTAGGGACATTCTCAGCAGTCAACAGTAATCTGGAGACATCAACCAGAATGAGACAATGTTCAGAAATCAAACTCGTACCTCACGACTTCCTCATAGGAAACAGCCTCCACTTTATACACAGCGATGAAGTTGACCAGACTCTTTGAAGCCTCTCTCAGTGTTTTGGACTTGGGTGATCCTCCACTAGAGTTGGACACCTGGATGACGTTCACAGTCCAGCCCAGAGCTTTCCCTAAAGACCTGAGAGAGAAAGAGAATTTGTATTAAAACAACAAACAGGAGAAAGGATTAATCTCAATCATCAGATGAACTCATACTTCTCCATTTCTGGAATATTTCTCTCCACAACGTTGGCAGGTCGGTTGAGGGAGATGGTCACCACCTCGCTGCTGCTTGTACTTCCCTGAACTTCCACCTAGGAGCAGAGGAGCACCATGTTTGATACAATTCTTTATTTCATTTCACTCATGTTGCTAAATATTTCTTTATTAAACTAAATACATAAACCTATAAACATCAAAATGACAGGAAGTCCTCAACAACACACAGTAAACAGGAAACTGTAAAAAGCAATACATTCATATAAAATAAAATAAAATTTACAGTAAATATACATATACAGTAAAATTACCCTGCTGTAGGATTACACATTGTACCAAAATATTACATATTGAACATGAAACTAACAGCTGGACCAGATTGATTAGATGATGAATTGAGTATATGAATATTTTCTGGTTTCTTTTGTCCTCGGATACAGTAAACATGAATATCTTTATTTTGGGCTTCTGGGAAACAGTGATTGACTTTTTTCAGCATTTTCTGACAATTTAAAATAATGAAAATAATTATTAGTTCCAGCCTTAAACTGGAATACAGCACATGCCATTGTAGACCTGACTATTAAATGTTCTGTGACTAGAGTTACAATTATCAAATATTTTCATTATGATTAATTTGTTGATTATTTTCTTGATTAAGTCATTTGGTCCATACAATGTCAGAAAACAGCGATCAAAATATGAATTCAATTGAATTTAATTATTTTGTATTATATCAATTTTAGCTGGAAATACGTTGTTTTCTTTCTTTAAAAATAACCCAAAAAATGAAATTGCTCATTTAGTGCTATTGTTATGATGTGTGTTCATAGTTAGCTATTGTACAGCTATTTTACATCCAGTAACTAGGCCTTACATGTAACTAACATCTTCTTAACCTGTCACCTTTACACCAGACCAGCTGGCTTTAAACACAGACCCACACACTGAAGAGGTTTTAACCCACATGGTCTGGCTTTTTGTTCATGTAGTCTTTTTTTTAGCTGTCCCACACAGCTAACCCTAACCCTTCTCTACATACACATCCACATCTGTACATAGATACACTTAGACTCATTGTGTGTTTTACTCTTTAGTTAATGTTTGCTAAGATTTCATATTTTTTGCTTTAGAACATACATGTTGTCTGTTTGATGTTGCACAAGAATGAGATCTGTCAACCTCTGTTCTGTAAAGAACTCCAAATTCCTTCAATGTTAACTAGTTATTGAAATGGTCATTTGGTTTTAGTTAGTAAGTTAATTATTAAATGATAGTTGACTCTATACACTTAACAGACTGAACCAAATCTTTTCCCTGTTATCCAGGAAGGTGCCCCACTTTTATTTATTATTAATCATTTTATTGCTTTTCATAATAATCATCTTTGATAATCATTAGTTATTGCTGAGAGCCAAACCTCTAATCAGGAACAGAAAATAATAAATGACTAGTTGTTATTTTCTGTTCCTGTTAAATCACAGAATAAAGAAACTGAAAACTGCACCTTCTTTCTAATATGTGGGAAATTTAAGGAACTCCACACTCACCTCCACCTTTGTTGTAGTGTGAAGTCCTCTGAGGTCTGTGACCCTCACCTGCACTGTAGCTGCCTGTCCGCTCAGGTCCACCACTGACACCACGAACACCAGACCAGAGGATGCGTCCACATCAAAATAAGGACTGCCTGAAACCAAACTGTAATGCAGCCAACCATCATCTATATCATCAGGGTCTGACGCCTGGAGGAGCAGAGAGGAGGATGGGACGAAGGTCAAAACAATCATTCTTTTTAAAATAACATGATTTACTGCTTTCAATAGAATCGAAACCCACTTAAAAATCTGTCTACTACTTTGGATGAAAATTAATACATAAAAACATTTCAACTGGCTTTTCTTCTTTTCAGCTCTGTAGGATCCATTTCAACGACTGCTGATGTGATTTTAAAAATAAAATGAAGCAGATAGTTCTGGGAGGATGCATGCACGAATAAACTACTACTACTGAATTGCAGGTATATTGTTGCAGATGTGTTGCTAAAATTATATTTTTACATTTACATTTACACAACTACACTCACAGTTTGAACAGTCTGCTATGTGAGATTCGGTTTAAAGTACACAACTCCTAATAATTACTTACTGGTACTGCATGTCATATTCAGAGATACTGTGAATGTAGCTTTTGTCCTTATCTCACTCACTGTGGATTTATGATTGTCAGGTGTTTTTTTTCTGACAAACGGTACCACACTGGAGCTGGGTGTCTTTACCTTGACTTGAATGACGGGGGTTTTATACGGGTCAGTGCTGAAGACAGAGGCTTTGTAAACCTCAGGGGGAAACTGTGGCGCGTCATTCACGTCCCCCACATGAACTTCGACCTGAGAGACAGAAAGAAAAAGTAGGTGAAGACACAGAGGAGAAGATCAATCAATCAATCAATCTTATTTGTATAGCGCCAAATCACAACAGAGTTATCTCAAGGCACTTTACACATAGAGAAGGTTCTAAACCAAACTCTTCAGGTTTTATTCTTTAAGTTTAATTTAAGGAGACCCAACATTCCCACATGAGCAGCACTTGGCAACAGTGGCAAGAAAAAACTCTTTTAACAGGAAGAACCAGACTCAGAGTGGGAGAACATCTGCCTCGACCAGGATCAGTACAGGATGCAGAGTTAAATCCTTACTGTATGTGGAGCCACTTTTTCCCTTTACTTTCTTTGTAAAGGGTTTATAGATATTAATCTTTTGTTTTTAAGAAAATATGAATAAACTCTTCACTGATTACAGGTTATTAGTAAAGCATTAGAAAGGCCTTAGTGTCTTCAGGTCAAGACTGCATTAGTACCCACAGTACCAAACTACTTCTGAGTAGACTTCCTCAGAGATGTGAAGGGGATCTGGGATATCTGGGAACTGTGGAGCTTTATCATTGACATCCAGGATGGTGATACTAACCACAGTGTCTGTCCGACCGCCTGTCACCTGATCCACCGCCAGAACCTTGATACAGACACACAAATATATGAACTCAGTAATTTTAACTGCTTCACATGTCTCTGAGATGTTATTTTATGTTATATTGTCCAAAACTGTTACAGGGTTATTTTTGAAGCACAAAATACAATTCAGAAATGTAATTTCACTATAAATGCTTTAAATGTTTTTTTCATGACAAATATTTAATAGGTTGAAATAAAATGCACAAATATTTCTCAATCTTGCAAATGAAAAAACATAACCACATGTGTAGCAGCATATAACTGCCTCCCTAAATGAAAAATATGCTCTTACATTTCTCATTATAATGAGAAAAAAATCTTTGTTTTAAGATTTAATTCTGATGAAATCTAGACTGCTTAGTAAGAGCAGAATTATCTGTTGGCCCTAAAGAAAAATGTGATTACAATTATTTTTCAATATAACTTGATGACGATTAGCTAGCTAGCAGGCTAGTGTTAGCATTCACATTATCGTTCATGGTACCAAATCATTACAGACTGCTAAATTAACTCAGTAAATCTACTGATGGCTTATGTGACAACAGCACAGTGGTGCTTTGGCCAAAAAACACTTCCTGTTTGAATAGGGTCAAATGACACTATATGATGTGACTGGTGTGTGTTGTACTTCAGGGCCCAACATAAAGAAAGTATGTGAAAACTACCGCACTAAAAATGTGTTTCTACTTGGCTGGTGCGGTAAGGCACAATGATATTTGATAGAATCTCATTATGCTGCATTACTGTGCCACACTTCAACTCTTCAGAAAAGCAGCATTTGCTGCCCACATCAGTACATCCTGGTTTCTATTGCTGTGTTCCAAATCACATCACAATCACATACTTCTGTTAGTAAACTGTGTGCACTATGTACTTACACGTGTAGTGCACACATTTTGACAGGTTAGTATTGAAAATCAAACAATGTTGCTCAAATAAAACACTGCCGGTGTGTAGTTACCAGAAATGACGATTAGCTAACTAGCAAGCTATCATTGGAGTAACAACATCCCCAGCTGTCATTTTCAGTTTGAAAAGTGATTTCTCTCCTTCCTCTATGGAGCCAAGATGGTGACTGTTGAGGGTGAGAAGCGTTCATAGTTTCACACTCAACTTTTCGACCGATACCAATGAATACTTTAAATAGTCTCGGTATTAACTACCACACATTTAAACATGTTTTTCTACTAGTACGCCCTTTTTGGGGTCTATAGATGTTTTTCTTCTTGACTCAACAAAAAAGAAATGAGCCCACTCTGTTCTGATTGGCCAGCTTTCTGGAAGCCTGCTGTATCAGAGTCACTTTGGTTTCTGAGTGTTCAGTGTCTAAAACTGGTGCCTTTTACTCACAGGGATTACTTAACATCATTATTTGACACTTTGGCCACATTGAAAATGAACATTTGACATAGTAACAATAGATTTATGACTGAAAATGAGTTAAAGCATAATAGAATAAAAGGTCCCGTTTAAACTATCAGTACCCCGAAGGCGAGAAGGTGTGCGCTGCCCATCTCCTCAAAGTCCATGGCAGTCACCACAGACACAACCCCACTGATGGAGTCAATGTTGAAGTTTGGATGATGCTTTACTGGTAACACTGGACAAACATGGAACATGGTGTGTATATGTTAGCATTTTTATACATATTTAGAGTGGATTTAATTTCGCAATCCTAAAAATGGCAATAAAACTGAATCTTGAACCTTGTTATACTTCAAAAGGTTGAATTCAATGCTTGTATCGACTGTCATTTACCTGAATTGATGCTGTAAGTTAAAGTCGTGTTGATCCAAGTGTTTCCAGGCAGAGCCTTTATTGCCTCTGGCTGAATGTTGCGTAAAGGCCCAACCTGAAATATATAATATACAAATAGTTAATGTAGGTTCCTAATTAATGAAGCTTTAGCTTGACGCTCTAATCCATCTCTTGTTGTAATCCACACCAACGATAATAAAAACTCCACAGATCCTCTTGATTCGGTTCAACTGTTTACTTCAAAAATGAAACAGCGGTAGCCTACAAACATTAATCCAAGATAAGAAAATAAAAAAGAGAGACAAAAGGAGGTAGAGAGGTCAAAAAATGTGTGGCTCCACTTCGTGCTTGTCTGACCATATGACTCCACAGGTAACCCCACCCACACAGATCCTCACGTAAAAAAAACAAAGTCAACGAAATATGCAAAATGACTAGAAAGCCACAACGTACTACCAAATATCACGAAAACAATACAGGTGAGAAATTTAAACATTTTAAATTATCCATACACATATTTTAAGTGCAATGAATTAAACTATCGTCTTACTTACTGTAAATACAAACTATCAATATTTTAATCTGTAAATACTGTAAATAGCTCTTTTTTATCAGCATAAACATAAATCACCATTTAACCTATGAATTTAAAATATTATTCAAATATTAACTCAAATTACATTTAGGCTCCTACAGTTAATTTAAATCTTCTATAGATCAAATTCAAAAGCAGCACTTCAAATTGAAAGAGAACACAACAGAATTTATAAAAATATAACTATTTCTTAGTAACTAACTTACTCATTAAAGTGTCTTAAAGGACAGATTCACAATCAGGAGCCCAAATGAACAATAACACTGTTATTCTCTCTGTAATCATTCCTCCTGTTCATAGTGACCATTAGAAGATCCCTTCATAATGTTTACAATGTAAGTGATGGAGGACTAAATCCACAATCCTCCTCCTGTGCAAAAATGTATTTAAATATTTACCTGAAGCTAATACAGTATGAAGGTTCAGAAAGGGCATCAAAATGAGTCAGATCAAGTAGATATCTCACAATGTTACAGTCTTTCTAGTACCAAAGTCTTTTTGTTACTATACTTCTATCAAAGCTCAACAAGAAACACTACGAGGGAATTTGATGCTAAAAAGACTGTAAATGTTGCAGATATCACTTGATATGACTAACTCAGACTGCTGAAGCCTCACATCTACTTTTAAAATGCATTGTTCATGGTCAGTATAAAGAGGAATGATTACAGAAAGGAAAACATGTTTCAGTGTCATTTTGGGCTCCTGGCTGTTGTTTTAAGACAGATTTGAAAATTGTAAACCTGTCTTTAAATTCTATTGTGACAACTATACTTCCACAATGGTGCAGTAAAATCAGGAATTGTCAACACATGTAGAACTGTGATCTAAAAACTCACAATACGCTTTTAAATCCCCTGAAGTAATGTGTTGTCATACAGATGATAAATGTTGGTTTGTTTGCATTGTGAAAGATATCACTAAGACATAGACATGAGAGATATAAGCAGCATTTAGTTTAAGAGACTCACCTGATTCTCTGGAAGAAAGGCATCGTACCGGCTGTAGATGAAATATGGCTTCAAGTTATCAGGGTCCTTCACATTAATCAGCATAGGGGCTCTGTTACTCAACCCCCCGCTATCCTGTAGGGAAACATGGCAAAGACAGAATAAATCATGTATTCATAGAGTCACTCTTCAATAAATGACTTTGGCTTCATTTATTGATTATTCTTTCCTGTAAATCATACATGTGTGTGTTGATAGTTTGGTGTTACAGTGTCACATACCTTTGCTATCACAGTGAAGCGGTATGATTGAACTAAAGTGTAGTTCAAAGGTCTCTTTAAAATAAGAGCTCCAGAGCTGGTCATCATGAAGTCTTCTGAAGTTGGTTCCTTATGAAAGACGGACATCACTAAAGTTATCATTACATCTCTGTACAGGTTAGTGTTACTCAATGTACGGAAGCCCAGAGTGGCAAAAGTGAGTCACCTACTTTTATCAAAATTTAATTTTATTACATTTGTATTGGGAGTAAATAATCATCAGGCTGAAAACCTTTACTACAATCTCTGGTCAAGTCTGTGCTCTGTGACCACTGAGTCACAGAGCACAGACTATTGACTGTGTATAAATATGGATGACATGTCTTCACTTCCTGCCGCTACGTAAAGCTGGAGCCAGAATCTGCTCCATAGAGCAGGGCAGCAGGATGAGGCTTGTGATACACGCCCTGTAAATGACCTTTAGTATAAACAGAATATTTCTAAAAATGTGTTAGTTTTATGTTTATTTATTCTTTTTCTGAGCATTCTTTACGGCCAGGTTATTATTTCTTCAATTATAACAGACGTTAAAATTGCTGCTTTTATTTTTAAAACACCTCAGGGGGGAAAAAAAGGGCATCTAGAGTTTTTATCGTCAGTGTGATTAAACTTCGTCAGTGTGATTAAACTTCGATTAAGGCTGGCCAGCAAAGTTGAAGCTAATCAACGTAACTGATTTAACGAAAAAGAGTCAAAACGGGTCTCTTGAATTTGGCTTGAATTATCAAGAGAAAAAGATCTTTCAGGCCGTAATGAGCCTTGGAGTCACGGGATTAACTGAGGTTTCATGTGTTCAGGTTTTGCTTCAAAGAAGACAGGACGGGTTTAAATGTTGATCACAATCTCCTAATGAGATTAGGCAGATGCCAGAGTCATCCTTTCACTCCGGGTGAAAAGTTCGTTTGAGGTGTAAAACATCATGGTTTACACCTTTTTCTTAGTAGGTGAGTCTCAGAATAAAAAAGGTGAATTCTCATTTACGACCTCCTTGCAATCAGATCAAAGCATTCCATTCAGACTGGCTCTGTCCCCCCTGCGAATCAGCCAGACATGTTCGCTACAAAAGTGTGTCTACCTCACAGGAGGAAAACAGATATTGTTTAATTAGCACCTGGCTGATAAGGGCACAAGGTTTGTGGTCATTTCTTTTCATGTCATGTTTAATGCCTAGCTCAAATTGTGGTGTCTTTCATATTTTCATGCAGTTTTATGATTACCGGTATGTATTTTAGCTAGCGGGAATGCCAATTAGCATCTTATCGGTTTAGATTAAAGGAGATAAAGCCAGTTATTTCATTGATCTGTTTATTAATGCAAGAGATGTATTTGTGTGTTTTATATTAACTTTAAAATATATGGTTAAAGTAATGTAACAGTTAAAAATACATCATTTCATTTGGGTGAATCTTGTAAGGCTATGATATAATAAATTCATCGTTATAAAGGAAGATAATTATATTTTATGTTTGTCCTCTTTTGTAGCTCTTATGGTGTGTTCAAGTGTGTACAAGTTTCGTGAAAATAAACACTGTGAACCATCAGTTAAAGAGTCTGACCATCATTCAGCCGGGGATGCTACACGCCCCCTTAGTCGTCCAACCGAGGTTTCAGAGCCTCTGTCAATCATTCCACCACAACCCTAATCCCATCAAATGAATAATCAAAAACAAACTCATCAGGAAAAGTAGCATTTGGACAAACAACATTGTGATAAGAACAAGCTTAAATGACAGAAACCATCTTTGGGGAAAATGTATTTGATGTGTACTTTGATTTTTCAGTTTGGCTCACATCCCATCTGCTAACATAAAGACCAATACTGCAGCCAGCCACCAGGGGGCGAAGAGATGTTTTAGCTTCACTTTCGGTGAGCTAACACGATGCCCATAATTATATACGTTCAATGGTACTGATCACACCCTGGAGTACACCTCGACCTCACTACAGCCATATTAGACGTTAAAACATTGTAGTTAAGCAAAAACAAGATTTTCAGCTGAAGTTCAGTTTAATCTTTAGATTAAATAAAATGTAAAGTCCAGTAAACATTAAGGTTTTACTGATATTATCACAGTGTTTCTTTTCCTGCAGGCAACACATTAAGAGCTGAGGATAGAATATCACAAAACAGATACAGAATTTGCTAAAAAATGGCTTTTAGCAAATTAAGATCTTGGCTTTTTCTTTTCCAAAGTTTCCCAGTTGATTAAGATGCAGTCACTGCCTGGTGGAAGAAGTTTGACACTTTGAGTTTACTGAGGAATAAAGGTTTGTCAGATAGTTGATATATAAACACCAAAAACAACCCAACTGATATGCAAAGTTACTTTTCATTGTTACTTTTCATTATCACCACCTAAACTGATCTAAGAACGTGGACAAAAAGTTGATATGTTAACATATTATTGTCATAATTTGGAGGTGAGCATTTGAGGTTCTCTCAGTATTGGTGTAAATGGAATAGTCTGATCTTCTTACCATGGAAAATGTCACTTCATTATACGCTGGCGTGATGTCAGCATCCTTCGCTTTCACTTGAAAAATTATGGTGTTCACAGGTTCTGCCTGAAAGGAGAAAAATTGAATGAATGGATGCAGATTCAGTTTCTCCACAAGTCAAACGTTTAGCCTGAAATTAAAATGTGTTACCATGTTTATCTTCTGTCTCAATTTAAGATAATTTCAGTAGCATTTTGGATGAGCAAGTCTGTAGTTTGTGGTCATGTTTGTCACTCAGTGGTAATATCAGATAACACTTACAGAAAGTTACAGAAAGAAAATGAATACTCTAATGATGTCTTTGTGCGGAGCATTAGCTGTGTGTGCTCCAGAATAACGTCAAAGTTGCATTAAATGCGACGTGACTGTTCTGATTGCAGTCACATTAAAAAAAATCTGATAAGTATCCGATTCAGTACCACATTTGAAAGTGATATGGGTCACATTAGAGCGAACACATTGGATTCAGGTCACTTTTAACTGCAGTGTGAATGTAGCCTAAGATGCATACTGGACCATAATCGACTCCAAAGTATGTTGTAATGTCACAAATCATACACAGAGGCCCGCCCTTTAAAACTGGATTTGAAATTAGTTCAGAGAAACTTTCTACTTACAGCAGATAAATGTGAAAACAGCTCTCCAGTGTCAAACTCTACACATACATCATTCTCTACAGTGAGAGCATCAGACAAACATCCTACCACATAGAAATGTATCATACAGTCTCTTCCTAATAGATTTCAGTGACTTACCTCAGACACAGTTTTGCCGAAGGGTACATTTATAAATACCGGAGCATTGTCATTGAGGTCGGTGATTCTCAGCTTCCGAGTGTTGTTGTACTGCAAAGGTAAAAACATCATTTGAAATATTTAGTTTTGAGATGTTAGTGGATACTGAAACTGTACAGAAATGTTGGCTTTTCACCCACCTTAATTTCACCATCACACATGATAGAATAATACAAGGTGCTGTTAGACTGTAAGACAAAAACACAGTGGATTAAAGGTCTGAGATGCATAAGCAGTGCAAAACTTACACTGCAGACATTTTTATTATGATTAAAGCAGTAGTGAAAAAAGTGTTCAGATTCTTTACCTAAGTATACGTAAGTACTACAACTACTACAGTAAAAGCTTAATGTAGTAAAAGTACATGATCTGATCTGATCTGTATTTTGACTTTTTTCTCTGATCTTTGATTTTTGCTGAAACATTTATTTAACATCACATGGAAATACTCATGTAAAGTTAGAGTAGCTGAAAAATGTAGTTAAGTACAGTAATTGAAATGAATGTACCTATCTACTTTCCACCACTGATTTAAAGTGTTTATAAAGATAAAATGAACTGATTATGTTTCTGTCCCTGCAGCTAAGTAAGGTGGACAAACTCTGACAAAACACAAAGAGTGTATTTGTATTAATGAAGACTGTACCTTTGCAAAAGACTGCTAAAAACAAAACTTGTATTATTAGTTGAAAGAAATCATAATGGAGGTGGAAAAATATACTTGGAGTTAATAATTTATAAACAATTTCAAGGAGATGATGTTAACTAAACTCACGTCTATCAGCACGTCTGCATCCAGCGGCTTCTTAGTGCGAACGGTTGCAATGGTTTCTCCAAAGGTGAAGTTCAGCTCCAGAAACCCCAGGTGGGTGGGGAAGATGTAGGGCACCAGCTTCACATTACTTCCTGCTGTGATGCCAGTTACCAACTCCACATCCCCTGTTTATGTGGAGGGAGAGATAAACATATCTACCATATACTATACATCTATATAATTGTATTTTAACAGTGTGTATAGTACAAATTAAAAGACACAAACTGAGACCAATGCACACAAAGGAAAATAAGGGTGATAAATATGTTTGGAGCATTTAAATAAAATAAGTAAATAAACAAATACATTTATTAACAGAGAATAAGAAAGAGTTACATTAAATGTTACCATAAAAGTTTAATTAAACAAATGAATGAAATCAATAAGGAGATAAAACTTATAGAATGGTTATAATAAAATAAAACATCAAAACAAAGCAATAAAATTGAATAAATAGACTATATATAATTATCAATCAAAAGCAGGCAGAACAGGTTTCTTTCTACTTTACCTGAAAATCCTTCGTCCACTGGACCAAACTCTTCGTTCCCTCCCTCATCACAATTTATGACTGTAAAAGCTTGAGGGACAGAAAAACACATTTTTATAGAGAATACACAGATCACAGCTGGTTCACAGTAAAATTATCTCTTAGTACAACAAGGCCCTAACACTTCCTCAGTTCAGTACACTCCATGGCTTTGCTGATACAACCTTGGTCGGTCTGGTATGACCAGTAGCTTATTGTTGCTAATGTTAGCGACCTTTAAGTAGTTATTTCTGAGTAACTGGCAAAGTAAAGTCAATTAGCTGATTTTACTGCCACTCATGGCCAAAGTCATTGCTGTTCAGTAAAAGTTACATAAGCTCACTTTAAAGCTGGACTTTGTTACTGATCACACAGACAAACAATAAACTTCCTGGAGGAGAGATTTACAGTCAGACGTAAAAATTGATTTATTTGGCCACAAGAACTATGTTCACATAAAGAAAAGTGAAGCATTTAATACTAAGAACACTGTCAAACATAGTGGTGTAATTGGTGCATTGCAGAGTGAAGGAAGGAGGAAGATTACCTCATAATTCTTCACAACACAAAACCTTTAAAAATAAAGTAATCTTAGACATTACTGAATGTCCCAACATGACAGTGATCATATAAAACACATCAACAGTTGTTTTTGTATGACTACATCAAGCCAAAGTTCAGGCCTCAAATCTACTGAAAATATGCGGACTTCCCTGAAAAGATGAGTCCATGTAAGAAAACCAACAAACTCAGTTAAACTCTTCCAGGTCTGCCAATACGAGCGGTCAAAGGAACAACCATAATTATTTATTGCATGCAGCACTTGAAGTTGGACTTTAGAACAATGAAAGTCGAATCTAAATGATTTTCAGTGAGCTGTGATCAAACAGATATAACAGAATAATTAATGTTCATATATTTCTTTCATTTTTGAGTGGATGGAAATTACAAGTTGAAGTAAAAATCAGCATATTCTTTCTTATAGTTTACTGTTACACATTAAATCTATTTTTCAAATCCAGGAAATCCTCCCGTTCTGGCTTCACTCACCTATAGGATTTCCAGAAACAGCACACGCACACACAGAGATGAGGAAGAAATAAGTCCAAATCAAACTGCCAGTGTCCATGTCGGCCCAGTTATGTTTCCCCCATACTTGAAAACCAACACTGAATCAATTACCTGAATAACAGCTATTAATAAGAGTCCACAGTTCACCTCACACTATTTCCTTACAGTCCTGTTTTATAGCAGATTGTAAAGTATTACAGATTCCACTGTGCCAAAAAGCAGAACCATTTTTATTTCAAAGTGACGGTGTGGAAAAAGAATCTACAAGTGAACTTTATTTAGTGTTTTATTTAGTATTTTTTTGTTGTCATTATTAAAATCAGACATTTTTCAACACTTGACAAGCAATCACAGTCATCACAAATGACCGAATTGTTCATGTTCACATCTTGTCAGAGGAGGTAGAACAGTTTGACATTTAGTAGTTGGACTTTCAATTATTTTCCACTGAAAGCACATTTGAAGGAGATATTTTGATAGTCAGTATGAACAGGGGGAATGATTACAGAGTGAAAAAACTCTTTCACTGCTGGTTTAATACAATTAAGAAAAACTGTGAAACTATTCTTTAAAGTTGGACGAGATGTAAAGTTTTTATCCTCTGAGGAATATAAATGTTTCCACCAACAGTTCAGATAGTTCCTGCTGGTTGACATTAGTGGTTTTAGTATAAAAAAGATATATAAAAAATATATTATGATCTGGTCAAGATGATAGATTATATACAAATAAAACTGACTATCTTTAAATTTACAGATTAATTAACTGATTATAAATAAAGGTATTTAACTTTAGCACTGTGAAGACTCCGGACAGTTTGGCAGAAAGCTGCTGTGTTGAGATTAAAGAGCAGATGTGTGGCTGTGATCACTGACGTCTGTCACTCTGTCTGTCCTGTTTCATGCTGTCCGTCTTCACCGCCTGATCTTCAGCCGTCTCTAAAAACATATCGCCTCTGCCTTTGACTCCCTCCTCCTCTTCTTCTTTCTTCTTATCCTCTTCTTGAACCTGACAGCAAACACACATATTAACATTAATATTTGACACCCAAATACATGGAGGACATTTTTGCTTTCAATTTAAGTATTTCCATTCTCCATTTTGAGTTTCATATTTAATGTTTCCCCTTTCTTGTTTCCGTTGCCATTCCCAAGTTCGTCTTTACAATTTTAGCTTTCAGTTTGAGCAATACATACGTTTTTGCATTTTAAAATACATTTTTGTCATGGTTTCATTCTATTTTAAAATTATTTCACCTTTTAAATTTGTTTTTTCAATTTCCCTTTTCTTTTTAAGTTTAATTATGACCCGATTATTACTCATAATGTAGTAAAAATGTATAATATTTCTATTAATTTTCTATTTGTAGGAGAGCCCTGATTTTTATCCATTACCACATCAAACTCCTTTATTAAAAGAAAGAAAGGGAAAAATGATTCAGGACACTTACTGTCAAATGTTTTATATTCTGGTTAATTGGTCATGAAAGCAGCAATACAAACATTATTATTATGTAGTATTAGTACATATGATTTCTAAATATGTACAGCTGGTTTGCAAATTGTCATTAGTGCTATACGTATGCAATAGTATTTATCTTCCATGAACACAATTATTTTTCTTTATTATGAAGGCCGGGAAAAAAAGCTAGCTTTCTTTATTTGATCATTTATATGTAATGTATTTGTAAATATTCTGCTTTTCATTGTAGCTTTTGATTATGATCACATCACATATATAATTGTTTGCATTCTACTGCGGTTTATTGTTGTGTTTACTTTGTTTTACAAAACTAAAAACTACTATTAACGTGATTATGATACTAAAGTTTAATTACGACATATAATTACACTTAAATGTCTTAAAGTATCTTCAAGAACGGGAAACAGTAAACTAGAAAAATAAATGAATTCAAAATTCTTGTATAAAATATCAGATTTTGTTCTCAAAATATTTATTAATTTGAAGTAGACTCATTAATATCAGATGATGCTGAAACAATTTGTTGGTAAGTTGATAGTCGAAAGACATGAAACCAGATTTTTTTGTGAGTAAATTATCCAAAATATTTCTCTCTGGTTTGTTTGTAAGGTTTTCTGAAAGCTGAATATCTTAAGTTTTGACAGTAGATAGATTATAATCCAAATATATTTATGACATTTTAAAAACAATTTCACCACTAAATGTTTACATTGCTCACAACTCACTAATCATATATGTATTTGTCCTCTGTGATCTTCCATACTCCCTTCATTTGTAAACTTTAAAAGAGCAAAAAGCAAAACAAAACTTTGACTCCAAAGTGTTGCAGGTTCTGAAACACGTCGCTGTTTACAGTTGCTCTCACCTGGTTAACACGACAGTCAATGCCACAATAATGACCGGCACGATGACGCTCACAGGGATGACCACAGACTGCCAGTTGAAGTCGGGGTTTTCAGGCCTCTGCACCACAGCAAACTGAACATCCTCTCCAAACACTGTAGTGAGCTCATCCGTCACTGCAGCTGATTCACTCTGCAGCTTCCTGTTGGATCAAACACAGTGATCAGACACCAGTCCTGCATGGTGCACACTTCTGAGGGTCACAGTCATCAGTCTTTATTAGAAGCTCTTTGACAGTTTGTGCCCATAAAAAGGAGCTTTTTCTATCATTTACAGATTCAAAATCAGAATGGCTGACAACAACTTTGATCATCTAGTCAGCATTTTAATCATTTATTAGGGACATTCTCAGCAGTCAACAGTAATGTGGAGACATCAACCAGAATGAGACCATGTTCACAAATCAAACTCTTACTTCACGACTTCCTCATAGGAAACAACCTCCGCTTTATCCACAGCGATGAAGTTGACCAGACTCTTTGCAGCCTCTCTCAGTGTTCTGGACTTGGGTGATCCTCTGGTAGAGTTGGACACCTCGATGATGTCCACAGTCCAGCCCAGAGCTTTCCCTAAAGACCTGAGAGAGAAAGAGAGAAAAACTGGATTAAAACAACAAACAGGAAAAATGATTAATCTCAATCATCAGATGAACTCATACTTCTCCATTTCTGGAACTTTTCTCTCCACAACGTTGGCAGGTTGGTTGAGGGAGATGGTCACCACATCGTTTCTGCTTGTAGTTCCCAGAACCGCCACCTGGGGGCAGAGGAGCACCATGTTTGGTACATTTATTCATTTCATTTCACTGATGTACTGTATATTACTAAACATGTCTTTATTAAACCAAATACATTTAAAAAAAAAAACATGAACATAAAAATGACCAAAACAACACACAGGAAACAGGAAACCGTAAAAGCAATACACTGCAGTAGGATTGTACCAAAATATTACGCATTGAACATGAAACCAATAACCGGACCAGATTGATTAGTTGATTATAATTCCAGCCTTAAACTGGAATACAGCACATGCCATTGTAGACCTGATTATTAAATTCTCTGTGACTAGAGCTGCAACTATCAACTCAGCAACAAAGGTAAGTTAGCATTGAGCTGCTAAGCTATGGACTTGGTAACGTTACACCACTCAATCAATGTACATGATGGTGTGGAATAAGTTGACTGTTTATTGCTCACGGCAGGACTGGCAATGCATAAACTACAAGCTGTCGATGCAGCACTGGGCTAACACACTTCTCAGCACAAGTGTTCCATCTAACAACTCGAAACACTTCTCCTTCTGCTGCTACTCAGATGGCAGTACTTTAAGACAGATAGTTCCACTCTGCCCCCTGCTGTCGAGTACAATTATACACACTTAACCTAAATAACTGAATATTACTGGCATCACTGAACAAAATGTGAATAAATTATATCTGCAATGTAGGATATCTTCTCAGGTGCTACAGTACAGTACATGGCTACAGCACAGGACTGTTTAAGTTAAATCAGTGTCATGTACAAGTGTTAATTTGATTTAAGATTGTTCTTTGACTGTTATTGTTATGTCTAATCTTATCTGGCATGGTCCCGGACTATTTTAAACAAGCCTGTATCCAGCCCCTAATAAAGAAACCTGGTCTAGACCCAACAATCCCCCATAACTACTGTCCTATATCCAAACTACACTTGGTTTCAAAATGTATTGAATAAGTGGTAGCTAAGCAACTGGAAGCAATTTATATGACCAATTCCAATTTGGTTTAGAAAGAACCACAACATGGAAACAGCCCTACTCAGAATTACCAATGACATCTTGACATCTTGATGAGTGCGGACTCTGCACAATTCAATATATTCACATTTTCTCACTTCCTTTCTCATGTGTGAGATTTTTTTCGTTTTTTTTTTTACTTACTATATTTTACATATTAATAAATGCTTATTTTTACTTGATTTGATTTTGGCTGTTGGCTGACAACTGTTGTTTAAAAGTTCTCCATCACTCCTCGACACTCACCTCCACCTTGGCTCTAGCGTGAAGTCCTCTGGGGTCTGTGACCTTCACCTCCACTGTAGCCTTTTCTTCTTCCAGTTCCACCACTGATACCACGAACACCAGACCAGAGGACACATCCACATCAAAATAAGGACTGCCTGAAACCAAACTGTACTCCAGCTGATCTTCATCTACGACATCAGGGTCTGACGCCTGGAGGAGCAGAGAGGAGGATGGGACGAAGGTTAAAGGATCTTATCTATCTATCTATCTATCTATCTATCTATCTATCTATCTATCTATCTGTCTATCTAGAGACTGTGTGAGTTTCAGTTCAAAGTACACAACTCCTTATAATCAGTCTTACTGGTACTGTGATATTTGGAAATACTGTGAGTGTAGCCTTTGTCCGTATCTAACTCGCTGTGGGTTTATGATTGTCAGATGTTATTCAAAACTATACTGACATTTTCTGACAGACGGGAGCAGACTGGAGCTGGGTGTGTTTACCTTTACTTGAATGACGGGGGTTTTATACGGGTCGGTGCTGAAGACAGAGGCTTTGTAAACCTCAGGGGGAAACTGTGGCGCCTCGTTCACGTCCTCCACCAGAACTTGGACCTGAGACACAGAAAGAAAAAGTAGGTGAAGACCCAGAGGAGAAGATATATACATGTATAGATAAGATAGATAAAGAGATATGAGTTAAAACAGCCTGTTTCAGACAGAGGCTGGTCTGAGGGGCTGCATAAAGGGCCAGTATGTAAGTAAAGTCTTTACTGTAACTGGAAATCTCACAAAGACATTCTAGTAGAGTCCCAGAATATAAGTATAAAGATGAAAATGTGCAGAATAATGTTCTGTTTATGAAAATTGACCCAGCAAACTGAAAGGTCTGGTCTATCTAGCTCTGTCTTTCTTGATAAAAAGTGAATAACTCCCATCGACAGCATTGCTTACCTTAACCTGGGACACATCAAGTTCACCACAGACATGGCTAGCTAATTTGAGATCAGGTCACAATGTGGGTAGGATTAAGATAAGAGTGCTTATTTATACAGTACAGATCACATGTCAATATAATGGGTATAATGGGGCCAAAGTGTCTGTTGGATCAGTCTGTAGATTAGCTGAGACAGAACAGGTCGTACCATTGCTGTGGCTGATGTTGGGGGGTCCCTCGTATCAACTGCCTCCACATCCAGGATGTACCACTCCTGCGTCTCCTTGTCCAGCTCTGTTTTGGTCACGATCGCTCCGTTGGCGTTGACAGAGAACACATCAGTGTGTGTTTTCAGAGAGTAGGCAACGCTGTACAGGTCACTTCCTGCCGAGGCCGAGACATTCCCCACCGTCACACCAGCCGGCTCGTTCTCAGGTAGACTGAAGTTGTAGGAGGAGCTCTGGAAGGTCACGTTCTCCAGACTGGTGACCCTCAGTTCCACCATGACACAGGCTGCAAAGAAATATCACAACACATATACAGTACTTACAGAAAACACTGAAGTAGGAACCAGCTCTTCTAAACACTCAGTCTGATACTGGAAAAATACATTTCCATTTTGGAGTAAACAAAAGGAGAACAGCGTAGTTAGTTATCATCAGGTTAGACAGGCTGAGTATATACAAACTTTTAAGAAAAGGCAGTCATCAAGGCAAGAGAAGTCATTGACACCCCAATTCATATTTAATACATTCACATCTGAATCCTGCAAAAGCATCATTTGTTAAAACAGTAATATGTTAAAATATTTGTTTTTATATTATTATTTCTATTTTATTACAGTTACATTATGAACAATATCGCGTTGTGAGTCAAACAATCCAACTTTATTTGTATAGCACCTTCTTATGAAAAGGGTTTATGTGATTCAACACATTTTACAGACGACTGATCAGACAAAACAAATTTAAACAGTAAAATAATTTGAGACTAGTGCACATGAGAAATTAAACCACCAACAGATGCAAGGTTAAATAAAATAATAATAAGATAAAGTATATAAAGGAAAGCAGATGATTAAATTCATTCTGCAACTTATATGATGATAATAATAAATCATATTCAAAAAAAGGTTACTAATCATTTTGTGCAACCTGATTGGGCTGCAGGTACTGCCTCATGCTACCAGTAATAACAACAACACCAGCAGAACACAAAAGTGGAGAAACATCAGTCAGGAAAGGATCAGGAGAGAGCAATAGTCTGTGGCCATCACATGTAAAACCATTCCTCTCTTGATTTTGTGTCTCCATTGCACCTGTTGTCACTTTCATTTGCACCAAAGCAGCTGAAATTGATTCACAATCATTTGTGCTTCCTAAATGGAAAGATTGACATCCCTGAAGTTTAACTGACTTGGTGTTATACTGTGATGATTAAGTGTTCTTAATTAGAAATGCCCTTCATTTGTTTGAGCAGTGTAGTATTCCAACTCATATTCATTAAAGGGCACATAAAAAGAAAAACATGGCTGCTTCAATAACACATAGCACTGAAGTTTTCTCTTTATCGTCTTTATATTACTGATGGTCTGATGGTTAATTCAATACGGAGCCTTGTAAGTCACTAACATTGAGTAAAACTTCACAACACTGTCAAACTGACCTGTGGAGTTCAGAGGAGGCTGGCCGTTGTCTTTAGCCATGGCTGTCAGGTTTACTGTAGTGTCCTCTGTGACATCAGCAAGGTCAGAGGTCAAGGACACTTCCCCAGTTTCACTGTTTAAGGCTAAATATGGAGAACTTCCTTCATAGAAACTACAACAGCAGAGAGAGAAAAACACCAACTTTAACATTAAACATGCTGAAAAACAGTGGTGGAAAGTAACTAAGAAACATTTTTGAGGTACTTGTACTTTACTGCAGTATTTCCATGTGATGCTACTTTCTACATCTCAGAGGGAAATATTGTACTTTCTACTCCACTACATTTATTTAACAGCTTTAGTTACTTTTCAGGTGAAGATTTGACACAATGGATAATATAACAAGCTTTTAAAATACAACACATTGTTAAAGATGAAACCAAAAAGCAGTGTGTAGTCGGCTCACATTTCAGATGTCTATGAGTTGTTAACAGCTCCACCAAATACTGATTCTTCCCTCTAAACTTCTCACATGCTTTCATTTCAATAAATGTTCAAATGATCCAATATTTCAGCAAAAATCAAAGTATCAGAACTTTGTTTCTTCTTTCCTCTCCCATTAATCATCTCACCAGCCCTCACATTTATGTAGTAGCAGCGGGATGTGAGCTGACCTGTAGGTGATGAGTGAGTTGTTCCCAGCGTCTTTGTCGGTGGCGTACAGCGTCAGCACCACCTTCCCTTTCTCAGCATCTTTCAGCAGGATGGTGCTGACATAGCTGCTGGAGTTGAACTCCGGCGGGTTGTCATTGACGTCAGTGAGGCTCACTCTGATGGTGGTGATATTCTGAAACAAAAAGTACAATTTAATAATCAATCACTCCAATTTTCTATTTTTCCATTTTTCATTTTTCTATCCAAAATTCTACAATAGATAATAGAGAGAATAAATAGAAAATTAGCAAAATGACGACAAAATCTTAAATTATATACTGATGAACAAAAATGTTTCTATTACTCATTTTTACACAGAAAATTGACTGAGAAGAGTAACATTAACTGAAGAAGATTGTTTCGTCAGCCTGTATCATGTTACTTAACAATGAATACAGTATATCTTCATTGGCTTTTCCATTTTCAATCTTTTCTGTTTTTAGCTTTATTCAAAGCACTTTAGGCTGCAGTGTGGTGATAAATCTGTCGCAGAGCCACAAATTCAGAAATTTGAATGATTTATCAAAATGTATTATACTTAATTAAGTAGATAAATATTTCCTCCTAAACACAGAGGTGATGCCCCTGATAATGAGAGCTTATAAATTTTGACATCCAAAATTGCTACATATAATTAAGTGAAAATGAAACTGAACATCTGTTTGACCTGTGTGTGTTCATGTTGTGGAAACTTTATCTATACTGTGTCCTGCTCGCTGTCTCCATCTTTTCTGCTGCTGTTCGTACCTCTCTCTGTGGGCTTCCTTTGTCTGAGGCATTAATAACCAGATCGTAAGTCTCTCTGTTCTCCCGATCCAGAGGGCCAACAGCCAGCAGCATCCCATCCTGCAACACAAAATATGACCTCAGAGCCTGAGCACTGACACAGCACAGGCTGAAAAATAATCCCATAATCGTCTCCGCAGGCCTCACCTCTCTGAGACTGAAGAGTGGGTCATGTGATACCAGGGAGAGGGAGACCTCTCCATTGGAGCCGGCGTCGGCATCTGTGGGCCGGATGGTGAACACCTCTCCTGGAGCTTCTTCAGAGTAGACGCCCTCAGAGATGTAAAGGGGATCTGGGATATCTGGGAACTGTGGAGCATTATCGTTGACATCCAGGAGGACGATGGTAAACCAAGCTGTGGCTGTCAGACCGTCTGTCACCTGATCCACCGCCAGAACCTTAATACAGAAACAAATACTGTTATTTATGAACTCCGCAGAGCAAAAGCACAATTTTAACTGCTCTCTCTGATCTCTCTATCCCTCTGTTTATTCCACAAGCAAAGAAGTCTCCTAGCTGTGTGTCCCTCTCTGTCCTCTCTTGTATCTCAGGTATCTCTTGCTGGACAGCTCTGCCTCCACTTCCTGAGGTTTTGGATCTGGTTCTCCATCCTGCAGGAGTTCAGCCTCAACTAATGTCTACTCTCTCTCTCTGTACAATAATAAAATCCTGAGGTTTCCTCCATTTTTTCCCTTTGAAGTTTTCCTTATTCAATTCATGGGTTTTAAGAGAAAAAAATAATCGGTAAATAAACCAATAATGAAAATAATTGTTAGTTGCTGTCAAATTTAGGGATGTCGCATTAAAATCATATGATAATTCACAGGAATTTCGACGTTTGTGCTGTGGTCGTCTCAAGAGTTGAGCTGTGTAGTCTAGTATGAAGGGTTCATTAACAGCTGCTGAATTTTCATTTCCAGCCACTAGGAGGAGCTGTAAGCTTCTGTAAACCACTTTCACCTTGTGTTGAAGTAAATCGGACACAGAAAAAGCTATAATTATCAACAAAACAAGAAACCCCTGGGATGAAATCAGACCTTCTCTGAGACAGTTCAAGCTGAATTCAGCCCATTAAGCATAGTTAACATGAACAGGTGCTGCAACTAAAATGTGGTACTGTAGTGTGGTCCAGTACTTTTTGAGAAACTAAAACCACAAGTTAAAGCTTAGGGACAGACTATTTCTTAGTTATGACTATGATTTGACTGCAAACCTGGTTAACACAAACATTTAACATTTAATTTGCCCAAAACATAAAAGGCAGAAGTTTCATTTATAGATGTTGATGGATAATATTCATGTTTAATCTGAGATCTAGATTACCTGAAATGTGATGGTTTCCATGGCCTCTCTGTCCAGAGCTGTGGAGTTCTTCACGGTTACTGTCCCATCAGAGCTGATAGAGAAAGGAACAGATTCTGTAACGATCTGCAGAGTTCCCACAAATCCTCCCTTGAGAAAGAAAATCATGGAGAGATCAGTGAAATTAAATTAAATTTGGGATTGTGCGCATAAACCATTAACCTACATATGTAGACATGGTATTGACACTGCCAAGAGTAGAGATTTGGTCATCATCAGGTAATTTAATATGTGAGTGGAGTTTTAAAGATAAAATACCTGGTCCAAGTCAGTAACGGTGACATTTAACACAACAGTACCAACAGGAGAGTTTTCCAGGACAGTTCCAATGTATGGAGGCTGTTCAAACTCGGGAGCATTATCGTTGACGTCCTCCACAGAAACAGACACCACAGCATCAGCTGTCTTGAAGAGGTTATCTGTCTGGGCCGCCTGAGAGGAGGAAGAAAATATACCACATAAGTCATAAGAAAGAATGTTAATACTTAAAAAAGTCTCAGTATTTATTGCTGTACATATTAACATGTTTTCTGCTTGTGTACTCTTTGTGTGGTCAGCATTTGTTTTTTCTCGGCAGAACAAAAAAGTGAATTCCTGTTCACTCTTTTCTCTCAGATCATTTTGTCTGTATTTTAATTCTGGGACTCCACTAGAGTTGCTTTGCATGAGTCACACTTCAAAAGACTCCTTGTTTATCGTATAGTGGCCCTTTATAATAGAAGTATAATAGTGTAATAGCATGATAGGACACTCCCTTTTAAACTGTCAGTACCTTGATGTTGACAGAGATTGTGCTGCTGTTCATCTCCTCTCTGTCTATGAAAGTCAGCACAGACACAATCCCACTGATGGAGTCAATGTCGAAGTCTGCACGATACTTTTCTGGAGTCACTGGACAAACATGGAACATGGTGTATATATGTTCATATTTTTACACATATTTGGATTTAATTGTGAAATACTAATAATGACAATAAAACTGAACCTTAAACCTTTTGTTGTCTCAAAAGTTTGAGCTGAATTCAACACTTTTATCGACTGTCATTTACCTGAACTGATGCTGTAAGTTAAAGTCATGTTGATCCCAGTGTCTCCATCCAGAGCCTTTATTGCCTCTGGCTGAATGGTGCTGAAAAGCCCAACCTGAAACATATAATATACAGGGAGTTTATTTAAAACTTCTATAGATACTCATTAAAGTGACTTAAAGGACAGATTCACAATTTTTCAAGTCTGTCAGGTGCCTAAATGAACAATAAAGCTGTTTTTCTGGCTGTAATCATTGTGCCTGTTCATACCGACCATTAGAAGATCCCTTCATAATGCACTTACAATGGAAGTGATGGAGGACTAAATCCATAGTCCTCCTTCTGTGCAAAAATGTATTTAAAAATTAATCTGAAGCTAATATGAAGCTTCAGCAGTCCAAGTGAGTCAAATCAAGTAGAAATTGTTGGGCTTTGACTTTACTGTTGGAAATGAGTTAGAAGTACATGGCTCTGTTTTCGGAAGAGGCCTACATGAAAATCAAAAAGTCTGACCTTTGCTCCTCAAACAAAGGAAAAAGCACCAAGGTGTCTCAATGCCCCCTCCCTTCTCCTCGGGCTAGGGTCAAATCAGACTGAACTCAAAATCCCCTTGATTTTCGTCCCTAATTGGCTGTGAGACATCCAACGTCACTTCCAGCCAATGACGTCACAGAAATCTTTAAAATGGGGATGCATTAACAAAACTTCGCCTTTACCACTCAACAATTGAGCGAAGACGTCTCCGTTAGTGAGTGGCTTAAACAGGTGTCAATACACGTGTATCCCCCCCACCACCCTTTTCTTCGAAGCCTCGACACACTGGACGAGAAGGACTTCATTTATGTGCTCCTGAAAGCACCCTTTTAATGGATCTGAGAGAGCCTGCGACCAGACATCACTCTCAAACTTATGCCTGCAAAAGGGAGGTAAACATGATTTCCTCCGGTGGACACCTGCAACGCTACACCACCCACTCCTTCATCGAAAGCTGAATTTCCACCATCGAGCCGAAGTCAGCACCAGTTCAACCGAGGATCAGCATCAGCGATCACAAACTTCGTGCAGAGAAACATACAACATTCATTTTTAATTTTTGTTAATGAGACTCACCTGATTTTCTGGAATAAAGGCTTGGTACAGGTTGTGCAGGAAATACGGGTTCAAGTTATCAACATCCTCCACGTTAATCTGCACAGTGGTTGTGTCACTAAACCCTGACCTATCCTGTAGGGAATAATAGCAGAGTAAAATAATCAGGTATTAATGAGAGTCACTGTTTCATCAACATCTTTAATTACTGATATTTACAGATATTTTCCTGTAATTCATACCTTTGCTGTCACAGTGAAGCGGTATGATTGAACTACATTGTAGTTCAAAGGTCTCTTTAAAATAAGAGCTCCAATGTAATCAGGAATCCCGGTAATCATGAAGTCTTCTGAAGTTGGTGCCTTGTGAAAGAGGGACATCACTATAGTTATCATTACATCTCTGTACAGGTTAGTGTGACTAAACATATGGAAGCCCAGAGTGGCAAAAGTGACTCACCTACTTTTATCACAATTTAATTTAATTACATTTGTATTGGGAATAAATAATCACCAGGCTGAAAACTTTACTATCAAGTGGTCAGTTGCTCTTTTGCACCTCTCAACAGAAGTGTCATAGTGTACTGACCATTGACTGTGTATAAATATGGACAATATGTCTTCACTTCCTGCCGCTATGTAAAAATGAAGCCAAAATATCTCCTTTCCAGGAGCTGGAGCCAAAATCTGCTCCATACAGTTGGGCAGAAGGATGATGGCTTGCGAGACCCTCAGCCGTCCAACCACAGAGGTTTGAGAACGGCTGTCAATCATGAAACCACAATCCCTTATTACATCATGAAGTAAATAATTGAATACAAATTTAAAAGAAAAAGTAGCACTCTGACAAGCAGCAGTGTGATATGAACAACCTTGAATGACAGAAACCATCAACCGTGTATTTGTGTGATTTTTCAGTTTGGTCCACATCCCATCTGCTAACATAGAGAACACTGAACACTAAAACAATCCAACTAATGTTACTTTTCATTGTCACCACCTCAACTGATCTAAATATGTTTTGTCAAGATTGACAATCATAAGATATGAACATGAGGGACAAAAGGTTGATATGTAAGATGTTATTGTCATGAATTGGAGGTGAGCATTTGAGGCGCTGTCAGAATTGGTGTAAATGGAAACATTCATTGCTGCTTTTCCAGAGATAGTTAGATCTTCTTACCATGGAATATACCATTGCACTGTTTTCTGGCGTGCTGTCCGCATCCTCCGCTTTCACTTGAAGAATTGTGGTGTCCACAGGTGTTGTCTGAAAGGAGAAAAAATAGTGAATGGATGCAGATTCAGTTCCTCCTACAAGTCAAAGATTTAGTCTGAAGTTCCTGCATGACCAGTTTGGTGGTGGGTCAGTGGTGGTCTGGGAGTGAAAAAAATTGAAGAAATCATTCATAATGGTTTAAAACACCTGTCCACAAACTGAAGCCTATGGATGGTGTCACAGCAATGAGAAAAAATAATATGTGTCTGATATGATTTATACCTACAGCAGATAAATGTGAAAACAGCTCTCCAGTGTCAAACTCTGCACATACATCTTTCTCTACAGTGAGAGCATCAGACAAACATCCTACCACATAAAAATGTAATATGGACCCTTCTGAATAAATTTCAACGACTTACCTCAGACACATTTATGCTGTAGAGTTTCTGTGTGAATATCGGTCTGTTGTCATTCATGTCAGCGAGTTTCAGCTTCCGAGTGTTGTTGAACTGCAAAGGTAAAAACATCATTTGAAATATTTAGTTTTGAGATGTTAGTGGATACTGAAACTGTAAGGAAATGTTGACATTCACCCACCTTAATTTCACCATCACACATGATAGAATAATACAAGATGGTGTCAGACTGTAAGACAAAAACACAATGGATTTTTGGTCTTAAATGACGTACAGGACATAGTGCAAAACTTACACTGCAGACATCTTTATTATAATTAAAGCAGTAATGAAAAAAAGTATTCAGATTCTTTGCCTAATTAAAGTACCGACAATGTGTACCAACACAATATAAAAATACTCTGTTACAAGTAAAAATTCTACACGAAAAATACTGCTATAGTAAAAGTATTATAAGCTTGATGTAGTATGCAGTATTACAGTAAAAGTACTGCAGTTTTATGAGTGATGTAGTATGCAGTATTACAGTAAAAGTACTGCAGTATTATGAGTGATGTAGTATGCAGTATTACAGTAAAAGTACTGCAGTATTATGAGTGATGTAGTATGCAGTATTACAGTAAAAGTAGTGATATATTATTATATATGACATCAATAGATTATTAATAGTGAAGCATCAGTGTTAGAGCAGCATGTTACTGTTGTAGCTGCTGGAGGTGGAGCTAGTTTATACTACTTTATATACAGTTAGCTAGTTTATACTACTTTATATACAGTTAGCTAGTTTACACTAATTTATATACAGTTAGCTAGTTTATACTACTTTATATACAGTGAGCTAGTTTACACTACTTTATATACAGTTAGCTAGTTTACACTACTTTATATACAGTTAGCTAGTTTAGTCCAGTGGTTCCCAACCTAGGGGTGGGGCCGCTCCAAAGGGTCAGCAGATAAATGTGAGGGCTGCTGAGATGATTAATGGGAGAGGAAAGAAGAAAAAACAAAGTTCTGATACACAAATGTGTTTTCAGTTTTTGGACTTTTTCTCTAATCTTTGATTTTCGTTGAAATATTGGATCATTTGAACATTTATTGAAATGAAAGCATGTGAGAAGTTTAGAGGGAAAAATCACTATTTGGTGGAGCTGTTAACAACTCATAGACATCTGAAATGTGAGCCGACTACACACTGCTTTTTGTAAGACATCAAAAGACTTGAAACCACAGTACACCACAGGACATGAAATAAATGCACTTATTTACATCCATAAAGATTAAATTAACTGTCTGCATTTCTGTCCCTGCAGTAAGGTGGACATAACATGAAGAGAGTAGTTTATACTTTTATAACGACTTTACCTTTGGATGAGAAGTATAAAGTAACATCACATGGAAATACTTAAGTACAAGTACCTCAAACAGTACTTGAAATAAATGTACTTATTTACTTTCCACCACTGAATTGAAATATCTATAAAGATGAAATTGACTGATTATGTTTTTGTCCCTGCAGCTCAGTAAGGTGGACAAACTCTGACAAAACACAAAGAGTGTATTTAGCATTAATTAAGACTGTACATTTGCAAAAGACAGCTATAACCTTGTATTAGAGCCTATTTCATGTTGAAAATGTGTTTAATGCAGGTGGGAAATTATATGTGGAGTTAGTAATTTATAAACAATTTCAAGGAGATGGTGTTGCCCAAACTCACGTCTATCAGCACGTCTGCATCCAGCGGCTTCTTGGTGCGAACGGTTGCAGTGGTTTCTCCAGCAGTGAAGATCAGCTCCACAAACTCCAGGTGGGCGGGGAAGATGTAGGGCACCAGCTTCACATTACTTCCTGCTGTGATGCCAGTCACCAACTCCACATCCCCTGTTTATGTGGAGGAAGAGATAAACATATCTACCACATACTATACATCTATATATCTAATTGTATTTTAACAGTGTGTATAGTACAAATTAAAAGACACAAACTGAGACCAATGCACACGAAGGAAAATAAGGGTGATAAATATGTTTAGAGCATTTAAATAAAATAAGTAAATAAAAAAATACATTTATTAACAGAGAATAAGAAAGAGTTACATTAAATGTTACCATAAAAGTTTAATTAAACAAATGAATGAAATCAATAAGGAGATAAAACTTATAGAATGGTTATAATAAAATAAAACATCAAAACAAGTGCAATAAAATTGAATAAATAGACTATAAGCAATTATCAATCAAAAGCAGGCAGAACAGGTCTCTTTCTACTTTACCTGAATATTCTTCCGCCACTGGGCCAAACTCTTTGTGCCCTCCCTCATCACAATTTATGACTGAAGTAGCTTGAGGAACAGAAAAAACACAGTTTAATAGAGAATACACAGATCACAGCTGGTTCATAGAAAAATGATTTTCTGGTATCTTGCCATGAAGGATGTTTTGGGGGTTTTTCCCCCCAACTTTTTAAGATACAGTTGAGGTCAAAAGTTTACATACACTTGTGTGGGAGATTTCTGTCATGGAAGTTTGATAAGATCAGTTTTAATTTCTCCAGAAATCATCAAACAGTTGTTCAGAAGTACTGAGGTCTCTATCCAAAGGTCAATGAGAATGTGATTGGTTTGGCAGGTTTTTGGTCATAAACCAAACTATTGGACACACTACTGGCGCCAGAGGAAAAATCAGGGGATCACCAACATCAGTATGATTCAGGTCAAAACCAGACCTGCTGTGATTTTGAGGCTGCTGGAAAACAGTTGAGCCCTAAGAAAGACTCTCTTTTAAAAGAAGAAACAATACTTTATTTGTCTTACAGTATAAAAGTTTAATACTAACACTTCCTCAGTTCAGTACACTCCATGGCTTTGCTGATACAACCTTGGTCAGTTTGGTATGACCAGTAGCTTATTGTTGCTAATGTTAGCAACCTTTAGGTAGTTATTTCTGAGTAACTGGCAAAGTAAAGTCAGTTAGCTGATTTTACTGCCACTCATGGCCAAAAGTCATTTCTGTTCAGTAAAAGTTACATACGCTCACTTTAAAACTGACAAACCCAGTTAAACTCTTCCAGGTCTGCTGATGCAAGCGGTGGAACACCAACCATGTTTTTTATTGTAAGCAGCCCCTGAAGTTGGACTTTAGAAGTCGTTATTTTCAGTGAGCTAATCAAACAGACATAAAAGAATAATTTACAGTTTGTGTATTTATACATTTTTTTGTCAATGGAAATAACTTTCTTTAACAATAGAAGTTAAAGAAAAAAATCTGGATTTTTTTTCTCATAGTTTACTATTGTTCAACTCCAGGAAATCCTCCCGTTCTGGCTTCACTCACCTATAGGACTTCCAGAAACAGTACACATACACACAGAGACAACGAGGAAGAAATAAGTCCAAATCAAACCACCAGTGTCCATGTTGGCCCTGTTATGTTCTCTCCATATCTGAAATCCAACGCTGAATCTGTCACCTAAATAACAGAAAGCTATTTTCACGTGTCCAGTTCACCTGAATCTATTTCCCAACAGTCCTGTTTTATGGCAGATTGTAAAGTGTTACAGATTCCACTGTGTCAAAGAGCAGGACCAGGCTGAAAATGATCTAAGATTAATCTTTACAGTAGGAGCTGTTTGGGCTACGCTTATCTGCTGAAAAAGGCTCAACTTCCCATTTCCAAATACTGAGCTGATAATGAGTTGCTGCTTTAAAAGTGAATTTCAACCATATGTGTACTTTTCATTTGATTTTTTTCCTTCTGCAGATGATCATATCTTGGTGGCGCGTTATAAAATGTTTGTGTTTTTTAAACCAGATTTAAGCTGTTAGAGGACTAAACTAAAAGTGCATTTACTCATTAAAAGTTTCAACACACCAATAGTAAACTGGAGGGACATGAAACAACAACACACCTGTTGGGTAGACATGAAGATGACTGAACAAACCACAGCATCAAACGCAAAGCAAACACTACAGCACGTAACAATATATAATAGATATATCGCAGTTGTAATAATATAAAACAACTGCTGACGAACACTGTACATAAAATTAAAAATACTTATATACTAGTTTAGTTTTATAAACCATTTAACTGTTTGTATACTTTTTGATTTTGAGTATTTTGACAAGATATTAAAGAGTATTATTTTGTCTTTTGCTGATGGACAACTGGATCCCCTGCAATTCGCTTACCAACAAAATAAGGGTGTGGAGGATGCAAAACCTTTTATTCTGATCACTGGGTATAAGCAACTTGAAAATCCTGGTGCTCACGCAAGACTTATTTGCAGATTTCTCTTCTGCTTTTAACAAATCACATCTTGATCGAAAGACTTGTTTTAATCTCCGTGACCAGCTTCTTATGTTAATTTTAAATTTCCTAACGAATAAGGTCCAGCAGGTTTTTGTTAATGGCCAAATGTCCACATCATGTGTAACAAACACAGGGTCACCTCAGGGCTGTGTACTGTCATCCCTCTTATTCATATTGTACACAGATAGCTGCTGATCCTCTCAGGAGAAGAGGTTTCTTGTCAGGTTTTCTGACGACACTGTCCTCTTATCCTTACGTAAAGGCGCAGAAACTGACCATGGCCCTGCATTGATAGAGTTTGTTAAATGGTGTGATGATAAGTACCTTGACCTCAATGTTCTAAAAAAAAGGATATGATCATTGACTTCAGACACACCATGTACAATGTTGTGTCCCTAACCCTATTGCAAAAAGTACTGGCTCACCTGCCTTGACTCGCATATGAACTTAAGTGACATCCCATTCTTAATCCATAGGGTTTAATATGACATCGGTCCACCCTTTTCAGCTATAACAACTCTGGGAAGGCCTTCCACAAGGTTTGATTGTCCTTTTCGACCCCTGACTGTACGGACTGCTCTGACACACTGTGTTGTTTGGATGCTGTATGTGTGATGAGGTTAGCTGCAAATTAATTGCCCTTAGTTCGATCAATAAAGTTTTCTGATTCTGATTTTACTTCTTACAGTACAAATACCGAAACTCCCCTTACTTAGCAAAGTGTTTCTCAAAAGGTACAACATCACTACTTATAACTTACTTTAAACATTAAGTCATAAATACACAGAAATACACAAGATAGATGTTTGAAAATGGCACAAAATGATGTATATATTAGACATAGGAAAATCAGGCAAGACATATGAAGTATTTATTTATTTAACTTTAATAAATTCATTATTAAAACCAACAAATGACAGACTTGTTCATGTTCACGAGAAAAAGAAAAGGAAGAACACCTGGTTGTTAAAAATCCCAAAACAATTATATCTGTGAAGGAATTTAAAATTAGGAAAATGTGGACAAGTAGTCTGAAATTATTTTTGTGTTAAACTACACAGTAAACTGCAGTGCCTCTGCCACACTTAGTCTAAGTGATTACAGCCCTTCTACCATGTTAGCATGTCAAATGTTACACACTGAAAGAAAGTAGTAGTTTTTCCACATGTCTTAAATCAACAGTCAGGAGCTCAAATAAGTGTGTTTTTCTTGCTGTAATCGGAGGACTAAATCCACAGTCCTCCTTCTGTGTAAACATGTATTTAAAAGTGGATCTGAAGCTAATATGAAGCATCAGCATCCAAATGAGTCAAATAAAGTAGATATCTTTCAATGTTACAGTCTTTTTAGTGCCAAAGTCCCTCTTTTTGTTACTTTCACCACAGCTTCCACCTCTGACAATTAAAAGATCCCCATTTAAAGGAGATCTTTTAATAGTCAGTATGAACAGGAGGAATGACACCTGACTGCTGGTTTAAGACACTTAAGAAAAACTGTGAAACTGTCCTTTAAAATTTGGACCAGATGAAAAGTTTTCCTCCTCTGAGGTATTTCAGTTGGGACCACTAACTTCAAACTGCTGGTTGACATTAGTGGTTTAAATATAACATTTTTAATATAAAAATGATTTAAAAAAAACAACAAAACAATATACAAATAAAACAGACTGTCTTTTAATTGACAGATTCATTGTTGATCATAAATAAAAAGGTCCTTAATGTTTGTACTGTGACTCCGTACAGTTTGGATGAAAGCTGCGGTGTTGAGATTAAAGAACGTGTGGCTCTCATCACTGTCTCTGTCCTCTTTGTCGCTTTGTCCGTCCTGTTTCATGCTGTCCGTCTTCACTGCCTGGTTGTCTGACGTTCAGTCTTAAATGTTATATCATATTCAGCTGAATTTCTGTGCTTCTGCAGATGTCTATCCATCTTAAATGTTATATCATATTCAGCTGAATTTCTGTGCTTCTGCAGATTTTTATCCATCTTAAATGTTATATCATATTCAGCTGAATTTCTGTGCTTCTGCAGATTTTTATCCATCTTAAATGTTATATCATATTCAGCCGAATTTCTGTGTCTATTCTGCTCATTTGCCGATTTGTTCCTGTCGACAGCCACTTCGACATTGGCTTTTTTATTCTTCCTCTTGAACCTGACAACAAACACACATAATGGCATATTAAAGTTTGACACTCAAATATATTACAACATTTTTGTTTTTAAGTTTCCATTTACCATTTTGGAGTTTCATATTTGATTTTTCCCTTTTCTTATTTCCATTTTCAAGTTCATCTTAAAAAATTTAGTTTTCAGTAGAGAATCTCAATTTAAGTTTTTGCACTTTTAAATGAATACATGTATTACATTAATAATTATCATTACTGCATTATATTTTAAAATTATCATCTTTTAAATTTGCTTTTCCATTTTCCCTTTTCGTTTTAAATTTAACTAAGAACTGAATATTCTAATGGATTTTACATTACTCGCAACTCTAATCATATATTTTTATTGTCCTCAATGATCTTCCATACTCCCATAACTTAACTGTGTAGAATTTAAAAGAACAAGAAAAACACTGACTCCAAAATGTTGCAGGTTTTGAAACACACACCGCTACATTATGTCGCTGTTTACAGTCGCTCATCTCACCTGGTTAACGCAATAGTCAAAACAAGGAAACTACACGACACCATGACGCTCAGAGGGATGACCACAGCCTGCCAGTTGAAGTTGTGGTTTTCAGGCCTCTGCACCACAGCAAACTGAACATCCTCTCCAAACACTTTGGTGAGCTCATCCGTCACTGCAGCTGATTCACTCTGCAGCTTCCTGTTGGATCAAACACAGTGATCAGACACCAATCCTGCATGGTGTACACTTCTGAGGGTCAACATCATCAGTCTTTATTAGAAACTCTTTGATAGTTTGAAGGAAAAAAGACACTGAACAATGCTGTAAAAAGGAGCTTTTTCTATAATTTACTGAAAGATTAACAACAACTTTGATCATTAAGTCAACATTTTAATCATTTATTAGGGACATTCTCAGCAGTCAACAGTAATGTGGAGACATCAACCAGAATGAGACCATGTTCAGAAATCAAACTCTTACTTCACGACTTCCTCATAGGAAACAACCTCCGCTTTATCCACAGCAATGAAGTTGACCTGACAATTCGCAGCCTCTCTCAGTGTTCTGGACTTGGGTGATCCTCTGGTAGAGTTGGACACCTCGATGATGTCCACAGTCCAGCCCAGAGCTTTCCCTAAAGACCTGAGAGAGAAAGAGAGAAAAACTGGATTAAAACAGCAAACAGGAGAAAGGATTAATCTCAATCATCATCTGAACTCATACTTCTCCATTTCTGGAATATTTCTCTCCACAATGTTGGCAGGTTGGTTGAGGGAGATGGTCACCATGTCGTTTCTGCTTGTACTTCCCAGAACCTCCACCTGGGGGCAGAGGAGCACCATGTTTGGTACATTTCTTTCTTTCATTTCACTCACATTAAAAAGAACATTTCTTTATTAAAGCAAATACATAAACCTATGAACATCAAAATGGCAGGAAGTCCTAAACAGCAACATTTGCCAACCTCTGTTCTGTAAAGAACTCCAAATTCCTTCAATGTTAACAAATCATTGAAATGGTCATTTGGCTTTAGTTATTAAGTTAATTATTAAATGATAGTTGACTCAGTACACTTAACAGACTGAATCAAATCTTTTCCCTATTATCCAGGAAGGTGCCCCACTTTTATTTATTATTAATCATTTTATTGCTTTTCATAATAATTATCTTTGATAATCATTAATTATTGCTGAGAGCCAAACCTCTAAACAAGGCCCAATTGGTCATTTATTATTTTCTGTTCCTGTTAAAGCACAGAATAAAAAAAACTGAAAACTGCACCTTCTTTCTAATATGTGGGAAATTTATGGAACTCCACACTCACCTCCACCTTTGCTGTAGCATGAAGTCCTTTGGGGTCTGTGACCTTCACCTCCACTGTAGCCGCCTGTCCGCTCAGGTCCACCACTGACACCACGAACACCAGACCAGAGGATGCGTCCACATCAAAATAAGGACTGCCTGAAACCAAACTGTACTCCAGCTTACCTTCATCTCCAACATCAGGGTCTGACGCCTGGAAGAGCAGAGAGGAGGATGGGACGAAGGTTAAAACAATCATTCTTTTTAAAATAACACGACCCGCTTTCAATAGAACCGGAAACCGACCTGCACCCCACTTAAAATCAATCAATTTTTAAAAATTATGTAAAAAAACAAAACAAAAAAAACTTTAGACATACAGTCTGCTTCTGTCCGACCCGTACCCACAAATTACTCAGTAGAGTATTTTTCATCCGTTTCATCAAAATTTGTGGGTCACCCATTACAAAAAAAAAAATGCCTCTATGGACTCTTCCAATTGTTCTCTCCTGATTAGCTCTTGAATCACCTCTCAGATGTTTATCTTTGGATAAAAACGACCATTGAATAAAACTGTAAATTCCATAAAAATCACACTTGATTGAGCTTAAAGTCCACCAATTTAGCATTTCTCCACAATATTGAATATTTAATACATGGCGTAGAAAACACCATTATGTAGTTGAAAGCAGATAAGTGTTTATTAATGTGTGTACACTCACAGTGTGAACAGTCTGCTATGTGACGTTCGGTTCAAAGTACATAACTCCTGATAATCACTTACTGGTACTGCATGTCATATTCAGAGATACTGTGAATGTAGCCTTTGTCCTTATCTCACTCACTGTGGGTTTATGACTGTCAGGTTTTTTTTTCTGACAAACAGTACCACACTGGAGCTGGGTGTGTTTACCTTGACTAAAATGACGGGGGTTTTATACGGGTCGGTGCTGAAGACAGAGGCTTTGTAAACCTCAGGGGGAAACTGTGGCGCCTCGTTCACGTCCTCCACCTGAACTCTGACCTGAGAGACAGAAAGAAAAAGTAGGTGAAGACACAGAGGAGAAGATCTGGATCAGTTCAGGATGCAGAGTAACAAACTTACTGTATGTGGAGCCACTTTTTCCCTTTACTTTCTTTGTAAAGGGTTTATAGATATTAATCTTTTGTTTTTAAGAAAAGATGAATAAACCCTTCACTGATTACAGGTTATTAGTAAACCACTAGAAAGGCCTTAGTGTCTTCAGGTCAAGACTACATTAGTACCCACAGTACCAAACTACTTCTGAGTAGACTTCCTCAGAGATGTGAAGGGGATCTGGGATATCTGGGAACTGTGGAGCTTTATCATTGACATCCAGGATGGTGATACTAACCTGAGCTGTGCCTGTCAGACCGACTGTCACCTGATTCACCGCCAGAACCTTGATACAGACACACAAATATATGAACTTAGCTGAACAAAAACACAATTTTAACTGCTTCACTTGTCTCTGAGATGTTATTTTATGTTATATTGTCCAAAATTGTTGTTATTTTTGAAGCACTGAGGCATATGTGAAAACAGTAGATAACAATAGATTTATCACTGAAAATGAGTTAAAGCACAATAGAATAAAAGTCCCGTTTAAGCTGTCAGTACCTTGATGTTGACAGAGATTGTGCTGCTGTCCATCTCCTCTCTGTCTATGGCAGTCACCACAGACACAACCCCACTGATGGAGTCAATGTTGAAGTTTGGACGATACTTTTCTGGAGTCACTGGACAAACATGGAACATGGTGTATATATGTTAGCATTTTTACACATATTTAGAGTGGATTGAATTGTGCAATCCTAAAAATGCCAATAAAACTGAACCTTGAACCTTGTTTTACCTCAAAAAGGTTGAATTCAATGCTTGTATTGACTGTCATTTACCTGCATTGATGCTGTAAGTTAAAGTTGTGTTGATACCACAGCCTCCATCCAGAGCCTTTATTGCCTCTGGCTTAATGTTGCTGATAAACCCAACCTGAAATATATAATATACAAGGAGTTCATTTAAAATTTCTGTAGATCAAATTCAAAAGCAGCACTTACTCATTAAAGTGTCTTAAAGGACAAATTCAAATGAACAATAACACTGTTATTCTCTCTGTAATCATTCCTCCTGTTCATAGTGACCATTAGAAGATCCCTTCATAATGTTTACAATGTAAGTGATGGAGGAAAAATCCACAATCCTCCTCCTGTGCAAAAATGTATTTAAATATTTACCTGAAGCTAATATGAAGCTTCAGAAATGGTATCAAAATGAATCAGATCAAGTAGATATCTCACAATGTTACAGTCTTTCTAGTACCAAAGTCTTTTTGTTACTATACTTCTATCAAAGCTCAACAAGAAACACTAAGAGGGAATTTGAAGTTAAAAGGACTATAAACGTTGCAGATAGCCACTTGATATGACTAACTCAGAGTGCTGAAGCCTCACATCTACTTTTAAAATGCATTGTTTATGGTCAGTATAAAGAGGAATGATTACAGAAAGGAAAACATGTTTTAGTGTCATTTTGGGCTCCTGGCTGTTGTTTTAAGACGGATTTGAAAATTGTAAACCTGTCTTTAATTGTGACAACTATACTTCCACAATGGTGCAGTAAAATCAGGAACTGATCTAAAAACTCACTGCGTTTTCAAACACCCTGAAGTAATGTGTTGTCATACAGATGATAAATGTTGGTTTGTTTGCATTGTGAAAGATATCACTAAGATATAGACATGAGAGATATAAGCAGCATTTAGTTTAAGAGACTCACCTGTTCCTCTGGAATAAAGGCATAGTACAGGTTGTGGATGAAATGTGGGTTCAAGTTATGAGGTTCCTTCACATTAATCTGGATACTGGCTCTGTCACTAAACCCCCCGCTACCCTGTAGGGAATCATGGCAAAGACAGAGTAAATCAGGTATTCATAGAGTCACTGTTAAATAAATGACTTTGGCTTCATTTATTGATTATTCTTTCCTGTAAATCATACTGCATGTGTTGATAGTTTGGTGTTACAGTGTCACTTACCTTTGCTATCACAGTGAAGTTGTATGATTGAACTAAAGTGTAGTTCAAAGGTCTCTTTAAAATAAGAGCTCCAGAGCTGTTCATCATGAAGTCTTCTGAGGTTGGTTCCTTATGAAAGACAGACATCACTAAAGTTACCATTACATCTCTGTACAAGTTAGTGTGACTCAACATGTGGAAGCCCAGAGTGGCAAAAGTGACTCACCTACTTTTATCACAATTGAATTTAATTACATTTGTATTGGGAGTAAATAATTATCAGGCTGAAAACCTGGTCAAGTCTGTGCTCTGTTGCACATGTTATCACCCTAAACAGTGATGTCACAGTGTACTGACCATTGACTGTATAAATATGGACAAAACATCTTCACTTCGTGCTGCTATGTAAAAGTGAAGCCAAAATATTTCCTTTCCAGAAGCTGGAGTCAGAATCTGCTCCATAGAGCTGGGCAGTGGGATGAGGCTTGTGAGACATGCCTCCTTAGCCGTCCAACTGCTGCTGAGATCAAATGATCAAAAACAAACTTATCAAGAAAAGTAGCACTTCGACAAACAGTGCGATAAGAACAACCTTAAAACCATCTTTGGGAAAAATGTATTTGATGTGTACTTAGATTTTCCAGTTTGGCTCACGTCCCATCTACTAACATACAGGGAACAGGGCTTATGACCTATACTGCAGCCAGCCACCAGGGGGCAAAAAGATGTTTTAGCTTCACTTTCGGTGAGATGACATGATGCCCATAATTATATACGTTCAATGGTACTGACTACACCCTGGAGTAAGGATCGACCTCACTGCAGCAATATGAGACGTTAAAACATTGTAGTTAAGCAAAAACAAGATTTTCAGCTGAAGTTCAGTTTAATCTTTAGATTAAATAAAATGTAAAGCCCAGTAAACATTCAAGTTTTACTGATATTATCACAGTGTTTCTTTTCCTGCAGGTAAGAACACATTAAGAGCTGAGGATAGAATATCACAAAACTCCAGATTTGAGTTTTGGTTGGAGCCGCAGAGTTTTTTGGACTAACAGTTTATCAGATAGGTAGACAAAAGGTTGATATGTTAACATATTATTGTCATAATTTGGAGGTGAGCATTTTGGGTTTTTTTAGTATTGGTGTAAATGGAAACATTCCTTGCTGCTATTCCAGAAATAGTTAGATCCTCTTACCATGGAATATGTCACTTCATTATACGCTGGCGTGATGTCATCATCCTCTGCTTTCACTTGAAGAATTATGGTGTTCACAGGTTCTGCCTGAAAGGAGATACATGTAATGAATGGTGCAGATTCAGTTCCTCCCACAAGTCAAACATTTAGCCTGAAATTAAAATTTGTTACCATGTTTATCTTCTGTCAGTAGTATTTTGGATGAGCAAGTCTGTAGCTTTTGGTTATGTTTGTCACTCAGTGGTAATATCAGATAACATTTAAGTGACTCATCTTAACAGCAACACCAGTCTTTTGTAAGCTGAGGATTAAACAATGAAACAAACCTTTTTAAGCTTCTCCTCCTGGCAGTGGTAGCAAAATCCTACCAGTTAATTCTGTATTAGTTTCTGTTCCATGTCATGGACTCATGGTCATGGGACTGTTTTGCTATAGAACTGATTTTGACTTTTCTTGGGGTGTTTCTGTAGTTCTCAGTTGACTTGTGGTGTTGCGTTTTCTGGGTGCTGATTTGATATTTTTTCCTTTTGTGTTCCTTTATTTCTATGTTCCCGTACTCCTCTCCAGCCCATTTTTCCCTCCACACCTGTACTGCATGAGGTTCATTATATATCTGCCTTGTCCTCAGTGTTTTTCCTCAGCTTTTACATCTGTCATGTATCAGTCTCTTCAGCCCTGCCCTGTCTCCAGTGTCCTCCCAAACAGTCACCTCCCTCTCTCTGTCAGGTTTTGTTTTTGCCTGGAAATGAAACTAAATACACAACTCAAAGAAATGAAGGAACACTTAATCATCGTAGTATAACATATAATGTTAAACTTCAGGGATGTCAAGTTGTCCATTTAGGAAGCACAGGTGATTGTGAATCAATGTCACCTGCTTTGGTGCAAATGAAAGTGACAACAGGTGCAAAGCAGAGGCAAAATCAAGACTAGCCCCAAAAAGGGAATGGCTTAACATGTGGTGTACACAGACTATTGCTCTCTCCTTAGGGCCTATTTATGCTCAACGCACATACGAAAATATATACGTCCGTTTCAAATGATGTTACCGTCACTGCTCACATATTTCCATGCGTCCTTTACGTTGGCATGGATGTTAACCAATACATCCACCAGGGGGCAGCACAGAGTCAAAAGTTTATGACAACAACAAACTCAAAAACAAACATGGCGACTGTGGAGGAGATATTGGTAATGTTCCTCTTGCATGAAAGACAAAAACGACATAAAAAACTCGCAAAATCTTTCCTCAAAAAGTTCAGCCATTGCTATTTCTTCTTCGTGTCTCACTAGAGCTATGTATCGAGTAGTGACAGCAACACTGCCCCCCTATGGTTTCCGCTGGTACTACTCCGTTTGGTCCGTATCCATAAGGTTTATGGAAACATGCAGAAATACAGACGAAATGAACGCAGAGCACGGACAGAAGGCTCCGTCTGTATCCGTATTTAACGTTGAGCATAAATGGGCTTTTATCCTTCCTGACTGATTCTTCTCAGGTTTTGTTTCTGCTGGTGTCCTTGTCACTACTGGTAGAATGAGGCAGTACTTGCAGCCCAATCAGGTTGCACAGGTTGTCCAGCTCCTCTAGGATAGCACATTGACACATAGGGCCTGATTTACTAAAGGTTTGCATGTGTAAAAAGCTGATCTACTAACGAAGCGCACTGAGACTTGCATTTAGTTATTTAGTACGCGCATTGTGATTTACCAAACCTGAAGGTAATTTTGCTGACGGTAACTGCGTCTATAAATAATACCTTTCAAGGGCAGGTATTAACCAGCTGCACACTATGCACGGATGACTGCTGTTACTATGGAGACGAGGAGACAGAGGCACAATGACAGAATATGCACAGGACAGATTATTTCCACCCGTGTTAATATTTTTGGAGTGGAATAGTTTTGGTTTTACTAACAGCATTGATTTTGTCACAAATAATCTCCCATATATTGGTTTTGCTGGCAATATTAGTTTTTGTTATAACTCAATATATTTGTTTACGTCTTCCACTAGAACCTGATCACACTTCATTAAGACACACAAAAACCCTCATTTAAATATTGCTGTGTGTCTGAAAATGACAAAACTGCTAAAATAATTCAAAATAGTTCAAAACATCTGTCCACAAACTGAAGCCTGTGGATGGTGTCACAGCAATGAGGAAATATAATATGTGATTGATATTATTTTAAAATTTAATTAATCACATTAAAATCCATAAAATGGCATAATTCCTCAGTCTATAAATATGGAAATATATTTCATTTCAAAGATTTAACTGCTGGACACAAGACGTTTCCTCCTTCACTGTAAAGTCCATTCTAAGTGTTTGTGTAATGGAGACTTCAGGTTTCCACTTCACACCTGTATAAGTTGCATACTGGCTCCAAAGTATCTTTAAAACTGGATTTGAAATCAGTTCAGAGAAACTTTCTACTTACAGCAGATGAATGTGAAAACAGTCCTCCAATGTCAAACTCTACACATACATCATTCTCTACAGTGAGAGCATCAGACAAACATCCTACCACATAAAAATGTATCATACAGTCTCTTCCTAATAGATTTCAGTGACTTACCTCAGACACAGTTTTGTTGTAGGATGGCTGTTCAAATACTGGACCGTTGTCATTGCGGTCGGTGATTTTCAGCTTCCGAGTGTGGTGGTACTGCAAAGGTAAAAACATAATTTGAAATATTTAGTTTTGAGATGTTAGTGGATACTGAAACTGTACAGAAATGTTGGCTTTTCACCCACCTTAATTTCACCATCACACATGATAGAATAATACAAGGTGCTGTTAGACTGTAAGAAAAAAAACACAGTGGATTAAAGGTCTGAGATGACGTACAGGACGTACAGTGCAAAACTTACACTGCAGATATCTTAATCATAATTAAAGCGGCAGTGAAAAAAGTGTTCCTTTACCTAAGTAGAAGTACCAACACATCAATGTAAAAATCCTACTACAGTAAAAGTACATAAGTATTATGAGCTTGATGTAGTTAAAGTAAAAGTACATGATCTCATCTGTTTTCAGTATTTAGACTTTTTCTCTGATCTTTGATTTTTGCTGAAACATTTTTTTAACATCACATGGAAATACTCATGTAAAGTTAGAGTATCTCAAAAATGTACTTAAGTACAGTACTTGAAATAAATGTACCTATTTACTTTTCACCACTGATTTAAAGATGAAATTAACTGATTATGTTTCTGTCCCTGCAGCGCAGTAAGGTGGACAAACTCTGGCAAAACACAAAGAGTGTATTTGTACTAATGAAGACTGTACCTTTGCAAAAGACTGCTAAAAACAAAACTTGTATTATTAGTTGAAAGAAATCATAATGGAGGTGGAAAAATATATTTGGATTTAATAATTTATAAACAACTTCAAGGAGATGATGTTAACTAAACTCACGTCTATCAGCACGTCTGCATCCAGCGCCACCCTGGTGCGAACGGTTGCAGTGGTTTCTCCAACAGTGAAGATCAGCTTCAGAGACTTCAGATGGTCGGGGAAGATGTAGGGCACCAGCTTCACATTACTTCCTGCTGTGATGCCAGTCGCCAACTCCACATCCCCTGTTTATGTAGAGAGAGAGAGATAAACATATCTACCATATACTATACATCTATATATCTAATTGTATTTTAACAGTAATTAACAGAGTACAGTGTGTATAGTAAGGTAGTAGACTTACCAGATCGAACATGAAACCAATTTCAATTTAAACACAATTAATTCTTCAATAATGTTTAATAAATTGGGATTTGACTGTCATGTCTACTTTACCTGAAAATCCTTCGTCCACTGGACCAATATCTTTGTGCCCTCCCCCATCACAATTTATGACTGTAGTAGCTTGAGGGACAAAAAAACAGTTTATTAGAGAATACACAGATCACAGCTGGTTCACAGTAATTATTTTCTCTCTTAGTACAACTGGTATCTTCCCATGAAGGATGTTTTAGGTTCTTTTCAAGATACAGTTGAGGTCAAAAGTTTACATTCACTTGTGTGGGAGATTTCTGTTATGGAAGTTTGGTAATATCAATTTTAATGTCTCCGCAGATCATCAGCACAAACAATTGTTCAAAAGTACTATGGTCTCTATCCAAAGGTTGATGAGAATGTCATTGGTTTAGCAGGTATTTGGTCATAAACCAAACTATCAGACACACTGGTGACACTAGAGGAAAACTCAGTATGATTCATCCTCTGGGGACCATGAATGTTTGTATACAGATTCATTACATCTCTACCAAATCAGTGGAATGAGCTATTGAAAGACTGTTCAACATTACTCCGAATCACATCAGGTTAAATGTAACAAGCTACAAGTTCAATGTATAAGCAAAAAAACACTTCTCAGTACACTACAATATGGCTTTGCTGATACAACCTTGGTTGGTCTGGTATGACCAGTATCTTAATATGGCTAATGTTAGTTATTTCTGATGAGTAACTGTCACAACTGAGTCAGTTAGCTGATTTTACTGCCACTTGTAGCCAAAGTCATTGCTGTTGGGTAAAAGTTACGTAAGCTCACTTTAAAGTTCGACACAGACAGACAAACTTCCTGGAGGAGAGATTTGTGTGGAACTGGTGCATTTCCAGAAAGTGGAAGGAACAAGGAAGGAGGAGGTTTACATATTTGAATTGAATGTCCTAACATGACATAAAAATGATCATAAAAATATCATAAAAATATATCAAATTTTGTTTTTGGATGACTAAATAAAAATCCACTGAGAATCCCTGAAAAGATGAGTCCATGAAAGAAAACCAACAAACTCAGTTAAACTCTTCCAGGTCTGCTAATACGAGTTGTTGAACAAACAGCCATATTTTTTATTGCATGCAGCACCTGAAGTTGGACTTTAGAACAATGACACTTGAATCTAAACGATTTTCAGTGAGCTGTGATCGAACAGATATAACAGAATAATTTAAAATTGATGTATTTCTTTGATTTTAGGTGGATGGAAATTACTTCAATATAAGTAGCATTTTATTTTCTTATCGTTTACTGTTACACATTAAATCTGTCTATTTTTCAACTTCAGGAAATCCTCCCATTCTGGCTTCACTCACCTATAGGACCTTCAGAAACAGCACACACACACACAGAGATGAGGAAGAAATATTTCCAAATCAAACCGCCAGTGTCCATGTCGGCCCAGTTATGTTTTCCCCATACCTGAAAACCAACACTGAATCAATCACCTGAATATCTGCTATGAAGAAGAGTCCACAGTTCACCTCACTCCCAGCATTTCCCAGCAGTCCTGTTTTATGGTGGATTGTAAACTGTTAAAGATTGCACCAAAGAACAGGACAAGGCTGAATTTTATTTCTCCTGAAAATAAGAAAAATAAGATGAAATTTTATGTTTTGGCTACGCTTAGCTGCCAATAAAGGCTAAACCTCCAGCTTCCAAATATTGAACTGCTTTAAAAGTTAATTTCAACCATATGTGTACTTTTTTTCTGCAGATGATCATATCTAGGTGGAGATTTGTAAAATGTTTGTGTTTTCAAATCAGATTTTAGCTGTTAGAAGACTGAACTAAAAGCATGAAAAGTCAAAAGTTTCAAAACACCAACAGTAAGCTGGAAGGGCATGAAACAACACACAGAGGTTAGATAGACAGGCAGACGTATTCAGATGACTCATTCTCTGTCCCGTGTTGGATCTTGATTATCTTTAACCACAACAGCCCAAGCAACATTGGGAACTGGATCATGAACTTAAATAAGAAGATCTACCTTTGGACTTGTTTCTGATCCTTTTAATTTAACCAGGGTAGATCACAATGGCAGTAAGTCATTGTTTTTGTTTTGCAAATCACAATTATGTCTTAGTACCTTGCTGTAAAGCCCCAACTGATAAGAATAACAGTTTATTGCATAATGGTTTATTTCATAATGGCTTTTTACAGGATAGCTTTTTAATTAAGAATGGTGTTTTTCAGCAAAATGACTCCTTCCCAGTAGGTTGGACCTGCAAGCTCATTGGCTGATCCTTCTCTACTCTATGGGCCTGATTTACTAAGATCCCAAACAGTAGGTACTAAATTGTGCGCACAGTGCAATGGATTGCGCGTTTGTTTGCATGCATTTTGCGGGTGGTCTACTAAGAATATCTGCATAAACAGGTGCAACAGGTGCAGACAGCAGGATTTAAATTAGGGTTTTGTCAGGGTTCTTAATGGAGAGTTCGGACGAGCAGTAAGCCCGCAAGCGAAAATGAAATTTGATCAGGTTCTAATGGTATTGGGTTAACAAACATATTGAGTTATAACAAAAACAAATATTACATATGGGAGAGTATTTGTGACAAAGTCAATGCTGTTAGTAAAACCAAAAATATTCCACTGCAAGAATATTAACACAGGTGGAAAAAAATCTGCCCTGTATGTATACACACACATACATATACATATACATATATATATATATATATATATATATATATATATATATTTTATTTCTTAAAATATTTTTGTGAATAACTTTATTATTTACAGATTTACAGTTGATTTAATTGGTTTAAGTAGCGACAATATGGAGTTAGATTTGTTTCATAATGTTGTGTGTGTGCAGATCGACAGTCTGTGTGTAAATGTGTAATCTGTAAATATAAACACCTTCCACAAATACAAAAAAAAGATTTGTATACTCACAAAAATATTTTGCAAATATAAAATGGATCTGCAAATACACAAACAAATTCCACCAAATATAAAAAATGCATTAAATTAATTTTGTGAACTCAGTTTTTATTTGTGAATCGAAAAAACATTTGTGGATCTCAGTTCTACGCTTGTGGATTTGCTTTTTGCACACACAGAGTTTTGAAACAAACTTTCCGCCGGTCCGAACGAAAATCCACTCGTACCACTCGGCCATTTTCGGATAGCAAGTGATCGCCTACTGGTGACGTCATTTCCGCATATCAAAGTAAGAGCACGCAGTCTTTCTATGAGCTTTTTAAAATGTTTATCAGCGATAAGTGACGTGCATTCATGGTTTCATGTTAATGTCATACAGTGATTATTAGTGTGTGTTTATTTGTTCTATGTATATTATCTAGCACACACTTTCATATACATTTCTGTTTGAGTATGAAAGGCACCAGGATGCTTGTGGGCAACGTTCAGCTCTCTAAAGCGGTGGCTTGGCTGCTTCTTCAGTAAGCAGTTATCAGCCACCTCATCCTTTATATTTTTCATGTATTCTTTCAGATGGGTAAAAGTCACAACGCACTTCATCTTATTAGTAGTGTACTCTTACTAATGTAGTTCTAATGTCTATGTGTAAGCATTCATGTTGCGGGCTGGGAGAACGAACAGGGTGCAGGATTTTATACATTGCAAATATGATTAAGATGCATTGTAAATAGACCAGAAGTCATAACAATCCAACCTGTAAAGAGGGCCCCTGTAGACTGCTGGTGACTGACATCCAGACATCTCTTCACAACCTTTCAATACTAGTGTAATCAGTAGAAAATTATAGGGTTTAAGATTTAGACATTTTCAGCACAGCATTTAAAAGACATTTTTTATCGTTAAACAATAATAAAATAATAATAATAATGATAATATATTTTGCATTTGTATTCATTCTGTTTTATGAATAGCTGTGTTTATTTATTTATTTATTTTTTATTATTGTTTAACGATAAAAATTGTCTGAACATTGCCCACAAGCATCCTGGTGCCTTTCATACTCAAACAGAAATGTATATGAAAGTGTGTGCTAGATAATATACATAGAACAAATAAACACACACTAATAATCACTGTATGACATTAACATGAAACCATGAATGTACGTCACTTATCGCTGATAAAAATTTTAAAAAGCTCATAGAAAGACTGCGTGCTCTTACTTTGATATGCGGAAATGACGTCACCAGTAGGCGATCACTTGCTATCCGAAAATGGCCGAGTGGTACGAGTGGATTTTCGTTCGGACCGGCGGAAAGTTTGTTTCAAAACTCCGTGTGTGTAAAAAGCAAATCCACAAGCGTAGAACTGAGATCCACAAATGTTTTTTCGATTCACAAATAAAAACTGAGTTCACAAAATTAATTTAATGCATTTTTTATATTTGGTGGAATTTGTTTGTGTATTTGCAGATCCATTTTATATTTGCAAAATATTTTTGTGAGTATACAAATCTTTTTTTTGTATTTGTGGAAGGTGTTTATATTTACAGATTACACATTTACACACAGATTGTCGATCTGCACACACACAACATTATGAAACAAATCTAACTCCATACGACAACAACTTTTAGGGACAACAACTTTTAGGGACCTTAATGGAGTCTAACTCTAATGTAGCCAGGCAGTCTGAGCAGTCATTAGACATGAGTAAGAATATTAGAACTACTCCTTCTGTTATTATGGTCCATTGGCGCTCCCTGGTGGTGCAATTGAGCGAGGGAAGTGAATGTATTTCCATTAGTTTTCTCTTTCTGTTGATATGAGCATGGCATGAGTGCCAGCAGGTAGCTCTTGTGCATGAAATGTTGAAAAAAACAGTCAGCGCAGTTTACAATGTATTTCCCATTTTGTATTGTATATGTTGTGTTATGTTCAGAGAATTAGTTTGTTAAACTGGTCAGATAAAATTAAGTTTAAGTTAAAACATGTAAGTGAAATGTTGTTAAAATGTAGGCCTATAGTTATGGGGATAAGTGTAATATGTAAAGACATGATGTATTGTTGCTCTGAGAAGAACAAGTGAATAGTTGATGTGGACAACTGAGTCGTGACTGAGTGGTTAATCTGCAGGTTTGTGCAGGCTGGGTTGTTTGTTGGGAGTTAGTATGATAACGGTTACCGAAACTCTGAAATTAGATAAATTAGATAGGATAGAAAATTGATTAAAGAAAGGTGAATTTATGTGGACATGATCTAAATAATAAATAAATGAATAATTTAAAACTGTATTGGCATGATAACAGCTCGCTGACTATAAAAGCCGTGTTGAGGCCTATGTAGCACGCATCAGATCCAGACAGATACAGCCAGCCACAGTCATCAAACACAAGAAAAAGAAATATAACCTGCTACAATCCTGCTGCTCTTTGCCGAAGGAAATCTTGGTGAGTTACTACGGAAGCTTATTGCATTCATTCAATAAAAAAAAAATACAGATCCTGTTTTTCTGAGTAATTTTTTCTGTTTTTCTGAGTAATTTTTTTTGGATCAGTTTTTCTGAGTAATTTTTTCCTGTTTTTCTGAGTAATTTTTTTTGGATCAGTTTTTCTGAGTAATTTTTTCTGTTTTTCTGAGTAATTTTTTTGGATCAGTTTTTTTTGAGTAATTTTTTTTCCTGTTTTTCTGAGTAATTTTTTTTGGATCAGTTTTTCTGAGTAATTTTTTTCTGGTTTTTCTGAGTAATTTTTTCCTGTTTTTCTGAGTAATTTTTTTGGATCAGTTTTTTGAGTAATTTTTTTCCTGTTTTTCTGAGTAATTTTTTTGGATCAGTTTTTCTGAGTAATTTTTTCCCCTATTTTTCTGAATAATTTTTTCCCCCCTGTTTTTCTGAGTAATTTTTTTCCCCTTGGCATTCAAAACATTGGACACATTCACTCCTTTAATTGAGAGGTCGATTTAATGGCAGCAGACATGACCTGCTTGTTTACTTTAATCAAGTTCTACTTTGATCTGGGTTTAAGACACTGGGAGATTGTCCTGTCGCTAAGTCATATAGATGGTATTACTATTAGTTTGAAGACGGGTCATAGCAGGAGCAGGAGCTGCAGGAGTCACTTGCAAGTGAGGTGTTATCGCGAGATTTCGAAGTAGAGAAAAAATTACTCAAAAAAAACAGGGAAAAAAATTACTCAGAAAAACAGGGGGAAAAAATTACTCAGAAAAACAGGGGGAAAAAATTACTCAGAAAAACGGGGGGAAAAAATTACTCAGAAAAACAGAAATATACTCAGAAAAACTGATCCAAAAAAATTACTCAGAAAAACAGGATCTGTATTTTTTTTTATTGAATGAATGCAATAAGCTTCCGTAAGTTACTTAGTATAACTTGTTTTTATATAAATATGCCATTATTAACCGGAACAGTCAGTAAGTTAAAGAAAACAGAAATGAAAATGGTAGCGTTAGCCGCGCTAGCGTTAGCAACGTTTAACAACCGGTAAAGGTGCGAACGTTAGCAGCCATTACCAACTGCTAACTTTAGCAACTGTTTATAGCCGTTTAAAACCGTTGGTGCTAACGTTAGCAATTGTTGTTTTGAATTATTGAGTATTTCAAGCCTGTGGCTGGCTGGCTAGTTTATTAAGCAGACTAGCAGCTATTTTGAGTAGTAGGCCTATGTGTTCATAGAAAACAGTTTGTACAAGCTTTATTAGTTATACTGTTATTCACATGTTTTGTGAACTGAAGCTAAATTTATGTAACTCTGTGTGTAATTGTATAATTGATTTTTAATGTTTTAATGATTGGGAAAAAATTGAGAGAAAAAAAAACATGATAAAGGGCTATATGCAAAAGAGAGGAGTAAGACCCGGGTCAACATTAGCCTTGCATTTCCGAGGTGGAGAACTCTGCCTTTTTTCACTATAAGAGAGGTAAAGAAGAAGAATTGGATTGTGCGTTACTCCTGTTGTGGTGGATATGAAATGCCCCATTCTCCTTCTAAGACGTGGTTCTGGTTTTGTTTTGCTGTTACTATAAACGATCTAAAGCTAAGCGAAGTGAGCTAACGTCATACCAGAGGTCCTGGTTCAGAGCCTAAAAGCTGGTGGAGGTCACGTTATGTTCACAAGCTGTCACTTAGGTATATGGCAACACTGTTTGGAAAACTGTGAATTAATTTAGAGAAGTTACATAGCATTAGCTCAGTGAGCTATGCCGACAAGGCTAACTTTAGCAATAAGCGTTGTAAAGTAGCAAGAGAGAAAGAAATAGTAATGCTTACTGAAATTCATGACTAGTGTTTTGTGTTATCACATTTGTATGCCCACATTCTTGCTATAACAGAAAGGGAGAAAAATGAATATGAAAATATTTATGGCCTGCCTGTGTATAGTTGGCCAAACATACACACAGTAATGCTGCCAGGGCATTACACATACCAGTATCAATAGTGCTACTGCTAGCCATGCTTTACTGGACTATTCCTTGCTAATTCAGAAACTTTTGACTAAATGTAACATATATTTTTGTACTGAAAAAACAACAACACGGTATTGAATGGTATGAATTGAATGAAATACTGTGACCTGCTTTTGAGCTGGTACTGACGTCAGTCTTCCCTTTTCAGCTATCAAAAGGGCCCTTTGGCATCAAGTCGCAACCCACTTGAGAGTTATGCCTCTTGCAGTGTCAGACATTGGTGAGGGGTCAGCTTCTGATATGTAAGAGGTTTTCTTAACCTGTATGACCTTTTAGTTTTTAATAGATATGTGGGCTTTTTTCTTGAGAGTAAATGGAAACCATTCAAGTAATACCTTATCCTGGGTTATCCAATGTTTACATAGGGAGGGCCAATTTCAAGTGGAAGGTGTAGAAATGCTTGGCACGATTGACAAACTGCCTGTAATTTCAGTGGAGGAGATTGTCCACATTCACTGAGCCTGAAGAGGAGGAGCTGCCTAGTTCTGGACAGCTCAGAGTCCTGACTGAAGATGACATAATTGATTGCCATATGAGAAGTATATGAGAATAACCTACTGCAACTGATTAGATTGGTTGACCTTCCAGTGCAGTGGTATCCACACACATTATCCACAGGACAGATGTGCCCAAGCCTGCCCACATTTGAGTGTGTAATTCAACAAAAGTGCACTAGTTTTGTTGTTGAATCGGTAAGTAACATATCCTAATGACAATATCCAGTTTTTGGCTATAATCACTCATTGTCTTCTAAATTGCGTTGCTATAAAGTAGTTCAATGTACTACGTAGAGCATTGTCAGTTTTTCAAAATATTAGGAATTCATGGAAGTTAATTTAACTCATTATGCCTAGGTTTGTCCACATGGTCATGTAGTCTGGAGTTGGACCTCACAGACAACCTTCAAGTTCGGATGTTGGCAGGTGACTATGCTTGGAACAAACATCCCGTTGAGTGCTACCAACTACTCAAAAATTGCACTTCGGTTCCACCTTATGAATATGGGGGTGGTCAATGCCGCCACCTTTTACAAAATCTAGGACACGTACTGCATGGATACTATTTTGGAGTTCTGGCACAATTAAAAATCTGAAATCATTCAACGTCGTCAGGGCAAGGATGAGGTTGCTTTGGTTGAGTTGTAAATATAAATACAAAGTATTGTGAATCACAGATGCCAATTTATGTTGTCACCTTAATTATATCGAACAACGAGAGTAATATGACTGAAATGTAATTATTTTTATTTCCCAATTATTACTTGTTCTTTGATTTTTAGGAGATGGACAGAATGACTCACCAGATACCAGACTGTTACTGTAATGTCGCAACTTGGTTTTGTGGAACACCAGCTTGAAGTTGCCCTATCGCACAGACCCTATCCAGATCAATGAAAAATGGCATGCAGATGTTTGGAGCAGACACCAACTGACCTGCTCACGGGTGCCTGATTGATACCTGATTGGCAGCACCTGGGAGTACCAGAAGCTCAAAATAAGAGTCAATAGCAACAGCAAAATAAGCTGTTTGGCATTGGCAGAGGCGCAACCCACTTACTCAGCTCTGCTGCTCATTCCACAAATGCATGTTCCTTGAAAATGTGGCACCAATTAAAAGGTAAATAAACAGGCTTTCCATCAGTATAAGATTTATTGCCACGAAACATTCTCACAACAAAGAAATACCCTACCAAATACAAATGTTCTTACTTTTTGTACTATGTTTGTTCATGCTTTATCTATTTCAACAAGACAACTCATTGGGGCTCCACTGGTTTAGTCTACTACTGCATATAAGTCTATTTCAATTACTGCCACTGACATTACACAAGTAAAATGTAACTTGATGTACTGTTAACCACCAAGCAGAAAACTTATGGTGTTTCAAAATTAGGTTATTTGTGAATGAAGCAGATCCACACATCATTTCTTGATTTAAAAAAAAAAAGTATTTACTAATGCAGAAAACAATGCATGTGCCTGTGAATTTGGAGTGCATGTTGCTGCAGATGTCTGAGGTAGGTATGCTAGTGTCCAGGAGTAAAGCCAGTATACTGTCCGTGTTGGTCAGGCCACTTGTCTCTGATCTGCCATACACAGCAGCTGGGGAGATAACCAACTGATTTCCTCGCCCTACTGCACCATGTTGCCAATAGATAAAAGACCTATATGCAGCATATCGGTACTCCCGGTTGTCATCCCCAGGCTCCCTTGCTCTGCCAAGCAAAGTGATGTCCTCCCTGTAGTTACTCTGTATTCGCAGAATGCCAGCATCAAGACAGTCCAGGGAGAAAAAGGGCAGTCTGTTGATGCAATGGGGTGGATCCTGGCCACAGCACCTCCTCTCCAAGTCTGTGGGCATCTCCTTACAGTTCCACAAACACACCATGGCAGTCAAGCCCCTGCAGATGGTAGAGCCCCATGAAGGTAAAAAAGGAAATTCCAAGGTCCCGGGCCTCTATTCTCTCCTGCTCCTCAGCTGATGCTCTCACACCGGCTCCTCTGCTGGTACGCCCCCGAGCTCCTTTTAACATCCCGCCTGACACCACGCCCCCTTCTCTGGATCCAGTTCTTACTTCCTTTTTCTGATACTCAGACCTCTCCCAAACAAAACCAGCAGACATGAGATCCAGAAAAGCCAAGCCACCAACTGAATGAGCACCTAAATTGTCAGCTACTACACAAACTATTGTGCGTTTTGATTTTCTTTCCAAACACAGAAATAAAGAGCCCTTCCTCTTCCAACTGGACATGGTCTTTTAAAAGTGGCCCTAGTGCTGCAAAATCATGTGACTCCACCCTCTTTGCAGAGTAAATTCAACAATAACATGTTTGTTGAATGAATGAACCTAAAAGGTTTTAGGGATTATGTTAATATATCTTGTTAAAGAAAAAATGCCCTATGTTTTGCCTTTTCAACAAATGCAGACAACATTTTTTATGTGTAGGGAGAAAAATGTTAATTTTTATTGTTAATGTCAAAAGATTCAATTGTGTTACATTTACATGCTGCCATAATAATCTTTCTCAGTGTAATGGTGGTTGCATTCAAGAAAAGCTATGAAACAAGGTTGAACGACTGATCTCATATTCCCTTGGGTATCCCTGCGAAGGTTACAGACGATTTCATTTCTAGGTTTATTTACATTTTTTGTTTTCTTGTTGGAACACAACATTTAAATATTGTGATTGAAATACACCATACTTGAACCTATGCCAAATTTGGCTGACAGATTGAATAATTTAGTTATATATATTATACTTTTTTTTCTGTGAAACCGGACTATAATTAGTCAATCACTGGAATGTTGTTTACTTTTTTGTTCTAAGTGGTGTGAGTAGTAGGCACAGTTTTATTCGTGCCAAACAGGTGTACAGTTAATTGATTGCTGTAACAAAATGGAAATGTAGTGCTGCCTAGAAAACTGCAAGGTTGTTGTTCTGACTGAAAGAAAATTGGACAAAAAAACATCAAAAATACATCACAGTTAAACATAAAGGTTTTCGTTTTTTGTGAGTTATTGGGTTTGAGTACTGTGATTGTGTACTTCACTACATCATAATATACCAGACTCCTCATAGAACCTAGACCTTAGACCTCAAACTTGAGGAGACACACACATAAAGTAGGTTAAACTAACATTTGCCAAAATTTCAAATGTTTTTTTTTAAAAGAAGAAAGCATTACATTAGAGACTGTAAATGTGTATAAGCTTCACATCAAATTATAAATGCCTGTGTGGACACATTGTGGATTTTGGCCCCCATCACTTCCATTGAAAGCACATTTGAAGGAGATCTTTTAATAGTCAGGAATGATTACAGCAAGGAAAACCTCTTTCACTGTTCATATGGACACCTGACTGATGGTTTAACACACATGAACAACTGTGAACCTGTCCTTTTTAAAATTTGGACCACATGGTGACGGTGAATGTGTAAGCCAAATTGTACAAAAATCCAATTAAGAACTACAAAGTCAACCTCAAGGTGTTGCCAGAGGATAAGTCAATCCATCTAATAGTTGCCGATATATTTCAATCTGAAATTTTTGGACCGACAGATAGATGTTAGTATTAACAGATTGCTGCTAACATTGTCACATCTGTCATTATTAACAGCAGGAGTTAATGAGTCCTTGAGCCCTGAATAGTCTATTTTATAAGACCTCCGACTGATTGATTATATACAAGTAAACCTGTCTTTAATTAAATTTGCAGATTCATTCAATTATCATAAATAAAGGTTTTTAAGTTTGACACTGTGAAGACTCCATACATTTGGCAGAAAGCTGCTGTGTTGAGATTAAAGAGCGGATGTGTGGCTGTCATCACTGTCGCTGTCCTCTTTGTCACTCTCTCTGTCCTGTTTCATGCTGTCCGTCTTCCACGCCTGATCTTCAGCCGTGTCTTTGCGCCACTGAGCTGACAGTTTGTCCTCCTGCAACACAAATCCCTCATCATCAGTTCCATTTTAACACTTTGAATTAGATTTTAGTGACTTTTCTTTTAAACTTATTTGTTTTGTTTTACCTTTTTGGGGGTTGCATAAAGATCCATGGAATGGTTCCTGAAACATAACAGAGTCTCAATTAAAATTAGCTTTACATGTAGAGCTGTGATGCAGTTTGAAGAGTTCATCAAGAGGACTTACGTGTAACCTTCACTACGTCTATCCATGTCTAAACTCTCCTTGTCGGTGTCCTTTTTGTCCTTCCTCTTGAACCTTGACAGTAAACACACATAATGACATTCAATTTTGACACTCAAAATATATGGAGGAGGAGATTTTTACTTTCAATTTTCCATTTACCATTTTGAGTTTCATCTTTGTTTCATTTTCCTTTTTGTCATTATTCACTAATATAAGTAAATTGTGCTGCTTATTTTTGTGAATACTTATTTTACAAAACTAAATAAAACATTGTTGAAACATTGTCAGATTTTTGTTATTTTTTTTATATAAAAATTATGATTTTGTTGTTAAAATCACAATTTTTCAGGTAACTCAGATAAATATCAGATGGTGATGAAACAATTTGTTAAGCTGATAGTTGAGAGACATGATGAAACTAGGTTTGTTTTTAAATAATTTTTTGACCTTAATGATCTTCCTTTCACTTAATTGTGGAATTTATAAGAACAAGAAAAACACTGAGTCCAAAGTGTTGCAGGGTTAGCTATACTTCATGTTGCTGTTTACAGTCGCTCATCTCACCTGAAGATCAAGGCAACAGAAACAATCAATCCCACAACGCATATGCCCAGCAGGACGCCCAGAGAAATGATCACAACCATCGAGTCAGAGTCGATGCTTTCAGGCCTCTGCTGCACATCGAACTCAAGATCTTGTCCAAACAGTTTGGTGAGCTCTGTCGTCACTGCAGCTGATTCACTCTGCAGCTTCCTGTTGGATCAAACACAGTGATCAGACCTTGTTTAAATTTAACAGTCCAAGACCCCCTGAATCTGGGGGTTACGGTTATCAGTCTTTACCAGGAACTCACTGACAATTGGTGACATTAACCTTGAAGACACCATGTTCAGAAACCAAACTCTTACTTAATGACATCCTCAGAGGAAACAGCCTCCCCTCCATCTACAGCGATGAAGCTGACCAGGGTCCTTGCAGCCCCTCTCAGTGTTCTGGACTCGGATGATTCTCCGTTAGAACTGGACACCTGGATGACGTTCACAGTCCAGCCCAGAGCTTTCCCTAAAGACCTGAGAGTGAGAGAGAGAGAGAGAGAGAGAGAGAGAGAGAGAGAGAGAGAGAGAGAAAAAGAGAAAAACTGAATTAAAACAACAAACAGAAAAAAAGGATTCATCTCAAACCAAACTCAATCATCAGATGAACTCGTACTTCTCCAGCTCTGGAACTTTTTTCTCCACAACGTTGGCAGGTTGGTTGATGGAGATGGTCACCACATCGCTGCTACTTGCACTTCCCTGAACCTCCACCTGGGGGCAGAGGAATGCCATGTTTTATTTCACTTGTGTACTGTATATTTTTAAACATTTCTTTATTAAACCAAATACATAAACCTATGAACATCAAAATGGATCCTCAATTTTTTATGTTTTTGTTTAGCTTTTTTATATATTTGTCAGTTGTCTCACTATAGGAGGTCCCCCCCCAACAAGCCCCTATGGGTTTTATTAGATCCTCCTACACATTTCTCTGTTGGTAGTTATTGTTTTCTTTTTCTAATCTCATGAATTCTGCTTGTAGTATTTATTTATTTTTGACTGATTGATGAGTCGATATATATATTATATGAATATTTTTCTAGTTTTGTTACTTTTCTGTTACAATAAACATAATTATCTTTATGTTGTGGACATTTTAAATAACATCTTGGGCTTCTGGAAACGGTGATTGAAATTTTGGAGCACTTTCTGACATTTTACACACCAAACATCTAAAAGATAAAACAATGAAAATAATTATTAGTTTCAGCCTTAAACTGGAATTCAGCACATGCCAGCGTAGACCTGACTATTAAATGCTCTGTGACAAGAGCTGCAACTAACATGTTATTTTCATTATTGATTAATCTGTTAATTATTTTCTTGATTAATCAATTAGTCATTTGGTCTATAAAATGTCAGAAAACAGTGATAAAAAATAATCAAAAAAAATATTAATTTAATTTAATAGAAAGTTGAATTTGATCATTTTATATCAATTTCAGAAGATAGAATTTTTTTTCTTTATTATTTGTGGGAAATTTAAGGGACTTTTTAAAAAAATTGACATATATGTATATAAAAAAACAAGTTTATTTTGACTTGTCTTGATTTTGGCTGTTGTTTAAAAGTTCTCCATTGTTCCTCGACACTCACCTCCACCCTGGCTGTAGCGTGAAGTCCTTTGGGGTCTGTGACCTTCACCTCCACTGTAGCCTTTTCTTCTTCCAGTTCCACCGCGGACACCACGAACACCAGACCTGAAGATGCGTCCACATCAAAATAAGGACTGCCTGAAACCAAACTGTACTCCAGCCGACTTTCATCTCCAACATCAGGGTCTGACGCCTGGAGGAGCAGAGAGGAGGATGACATGAAGGTTTAGGTTCAGTTTCATCATTCAACATTAATCAATCCTGTAATCTGAAAAATCCCAGTTAAGTTTTCATCAACCTTCTGTTTCAGTGTCTATGTTCTGACTTTGTTCATTTATGAGAAGAAATAAATCTCTGCTACTTTTACTTTCATCCATCGACCCAGTCTGTTTGTTTTTCTGTTACATTTTTGTTATGGCATTTACAGAGAAGAAAAATGTGCCTCTATGAAGTCTATCACTATATTTCCTGTTTGTCTGATGACGCATCTGTCCTATCAGACTTGGACTTCGCTTTATGACTAAATTAACTCTAACATTGTTCTCTCCTGATTAGATCTTTGCTTGTGTTGTATCAGCTCTCAGATGTACGCTGATAAAACGGTTCAATAAAACTGTAAACTCAATAAAAACAACACTAGATGAATCATTGGTTAAACTCCACCAATTTAGTAATTTTATGCAGTGTCAAACATTTAATACATGGTGGATAACACACCATTATGTAGTTGTAAGCAGATAAGTGTATATAATATATTTTCTGACAGGTTTCTATCCAGTTATAGTACAACCCTATTATGATCATGTGCAATATAACTGAGCAAATCACTATATACTATCACTTATACTTTCTGTACTTTCTATTGTTGGACTGTAATGTGTCTATTTGTTTTATGTTACTGTATGTAGTATCGTTTACTGTATGTACCTCTGGAGACATTTCAATTCATTTTAAACTCAACAATTGCTTCTTTAATTTTGGTCATTAGCATCTGCTTATAATACCAACCTTTTTACATCAGTCTTTAAAATAGTAAATGTACATGACAAACACAAAACATTTATAATAACCGTCTATATAATGCACATACTGTATAATAATAGAGTGAAAATATACATATATATTCCTATAAATGTTATATATCCCCAACAGTTCTTATACATAATGTAATCCATTACAAAGTTCATATATACAATATTTAAACCTCAGTTTTATATTTGTTCATCGTCTTATTTTAAAATATATTTTTTAATCTATGTAGTGTGTTACACATTTTCAATTGTTTTTTGAGTATACTCCACAGATGTCCGTACATCTGCTAATAACTACATTGTAATGTGGTATAAACCTATAAAATGCTGTATTCTTGATTTTATTAATCTGTTTTGTCATTTAATCTCTTTTTAATCTAGTTTTAGTCTAGCTTGTAGTAAACTTTCTCTCTTTTATGTCATTTTACTTTTGTTTTGTGTTTCTATTTTAACCTTTTTTTACTTTAACTTTTAATAAACTTTTTCTCTTATTCTAATTTTTTCTTTATTTTTTTCCTTTTCTCATATTTATTTTACTTTATTTAAAATGTTAAAACATTGTTATCATTCTTATTTTCTCTTGCATGTGTGGGTCTATGTTTTATCTTTGTAATTTGTTCCTTTTCTTTATGTCGTCACTTGTTCTGTCTTATTAACAGCTTGTCAATCAACTGTGAAGCACTTTGAACTACATTTACCGAAATGATGAGCTCTGAATAATAATATTATTAATATAAGTCTGGCTGGGTGTTGAGGCCTAATCAGTTTATTACCAACAATTTGCAATGTAAAGGGAAACTCCAATGATTTATCTTATCTAATAAAACAGCACCTAGTAAAATATTTCAATCAATCAATCAATCTTTATTTGTATTGCGCCAAATCACAACAAAGTTATCTCAGGGCACTTTCCACATAGAGCAGGTTCTAAACCGAACTCTTCAGGTTTTAACTTTAAAGAGACCCAACATTCCCACATGAGCAGCAGTGGCGAGAAAAAACTCCCTTTTAACAGGAAGGAACCTCAGGCAGAACCAGAATCAGCTTGTATTTTAAATGTGTCCAAACACTACACCACCTAACAGCCTCAATGGGAGACTTGACACAGCCAGCAAACTCAGATGGCTTCATCGCTATAATCAGCAATGAAAAACTGATGTGAAATCCAAAAGTAATGATTCAAACTGTTGAATTTAAGTAAGAAATTCTTCAAAAACCTCTCAGCAAAGTAGCAAGTTAACATCCTTACAATGCTTGCTGGTTCAACAGTACTAGTTCTTAGATAAGAGTATTTACGATTTGGCATTTTTTCATGTTTGACTTTATGTGCTGAGAAGTGTTGTTAATGTTCCAGCGACTGTTCAGATACCTGTATGTAATAAAAATGATCTGTTGCCTCACTGACAGATTAATGACATCACTCACAGTAAGAACAGCGTGCTACGTGAGTTTCGGTTCAAAGTACACAACTGATAATCATCCTTACTGGTACTGTAATGTATAATAGATACTGTGAATGTAGCCTTTGTCCTTATCTCACTCACTGTGGGTTAATGACTGTCAGATGTTATTCAAGACTGTAGCTGGGTGTGTTTACCTTGACTTGGACGACGGGGGTTTTATACGGGGCGATGCTGAACACAGACGCTTTGTAAACCTCATGGGGAAACTGTGGCGCCTCGTTCACGTCCTCCACATGAATTCTGACCTGAGAGACAGAAAGAAAAAGTAGGTGAAGACACAGAGGAGAAGATCTGGATAAGTTCAGGATGCAGAGTAACAAACTTACTGTATGCTCACAGGATAACAGGATAACACAGACATTTAGGGACCACTTTCTAATAAGCCGCTTAAACCTTTACTAATATATAGATCATTCATAAGCTATTAGTAAAAACTTAATTATTCCCATCCACAGTGTTGCTTTCCTTGACAAGGGACACAAAGTTCACCAGACATGGCTAGCTAATTCTGAGATCAGGTCACAATGTGGGTACAATCAAGATAAGAGTGCTTATTTATACAGTACGGATCACATACTAATAGAATGTGTAAAATGGGGCCAAAGTGTCTGTTGGATCAGTCTGTAGATTAGCTGAGACAGGACAGGTCGTACCATTGCTGTGGCTGATGTTGGGGGGTCCCTCGTATCCACTGCCTCCACATCCAGGATGTACCACTCCTGCGTCTCCTTGTCCAGCTCTGTTTTGGTCACGATCGCTCCGTTGGCGTTGACAGAGAACACATCAGTGTGTGTTTTCAGAGAGTAGGCAACGCTGTACAGGCCACTTCCTGCCGAGGCAGAGACATTCCCCACCGTCACACCAGCCGGCTCGTTCTCAGGTAGACTGAAGTTGTAGGAGGAGCTCTTGAAAGCCACTGTGTCCACCAGACTGACGACCCTCAGTTCCACCACGACACGGGCTGCAAAGAAATATCACAACACATTTACAGTACTTACAGAAAATACTGAAGTATCATCCAGCACTAATAAGTTCCAACAGCTTCTTCATTTCACTCTTCTAAACACTCAGTCTCTTACTGGAGACATTTATTTTCGGTTTGGAGTAAATGAAACGAGAACCGGGTAGTTAGCATCATTAGGTTAAAAATGCTGAGTACATCCAGACTTTTAAGATAATACAGTGATCATTGAGTGTACAGTGATCAAACGAATGTAAAATAATTTGAGACTAACGCACTTGAGAAATTAAACCAACAACAGATGTTAAGATAAAATAAGTTTTAAGTTACTAACATTGAATACAACTACACAACACTATCAAACTGACCTGTGGAGTTCAGAGGAGGCCGGCCGTTGTCTTTAGCCATGGCTGTCAGATTTACTATAGTGTCCTCTGTGACATCAGCAAGGTCAGAGGTCAAGGACACTTCCCCAGTCTCACTGTTTAAGGCTAAATATGGAGAACTTCCTTCATAGAAACTACAACAGCAGAGAGAGAAAAACACCAACTTTAACATTAAACATGCTGAAAAACAGTGGTGGAAAGTAACTAAGAAACATGTTTGAGGTACTTGTACTTTACTGTAGTATTTCCATGTGATGCTACTTTCTACATCTCAGAGGGAAATATTGTACTTTCTACTCCACTACATTTATTTAACAGCTTTAGTTACTTTTCAGGTGAAGATTTGACACAATGGATAATATAACAAGCTTTTAAAATACAACACATTGTTAAAGATGAAACCAAAAAGCAGTGTGTAGTCGGCTCACATTTCAGATGTCTATGAGTTGTTAACAGTTCCACTCATGACCACTCAGATTTATTGGTAGCAGCGGGACGTGAGCTGACCTGTAGGTGATGAGTGAGTTGTTCCCAGCGTCTTTGTCGGTGGCGGACAGCGTCAGAACCACCTTCCCTTTCTCAGCATCTTTCAGCAGGATGGTGCTGACGTAACTGCTGGAGCTGAACTCCGGCCGGTTGTCATTGACGTCAGTGACTCTCACTCTGATGGTGGTGATATTCTGAGACAAAAAGTACAATTTAATAATCAATCACTCCAATTTACAACAAAAATTATATATTGATCCTATTACTCATTATTATACAGATAATTAGATAAGTGTAACATGAACTGAAGATGATTGTTTTATCAGTCAGAATCATGTTACTTTATAATGCTGTTATCTTTTATTAGCTTGTCCATTTTCATGCTCTTCTGTTTTTAGCGTTTATGCTACAGTGAACACAATTATCACCTTTCTGACTATATCAATAAAAACCCTTTCCACATACCCATAAAATGACTTCCTAACTGCATGGACGCCCTAAGAAACTACAAGCATGATACGAAGAGGACAGCCCGGCAGTCCACTTACAGATGGGATGGAAGATGGACCAGTTATGACAGGTAACACAGAAAAGACTGAAAGGGCAAAGACTAAAGATCCTTAGGAAATGAAGCTATGGCTGGTCAAAGTGACAACACAATGGGGCCTACGCATTCATCAAGGGAAGGCTAAGTGCAGGGGAAGAATCCATCTGTTTCTGCAGGTAAGACAAGGAGGGCTCAAAGCCCAGCTGAGCACCACAGTGCTGTTGAGTCCACTATTATAATGCAAAACCAACAGCAAGTACATGCCCCACTGCAAATGATGCACTCTGAGCCTATAAGCACAAGAAAACCACCAAAGGAGAAGTCAACCCATCAGGCCACAGTTGGGTTACCAAAAGCCAGGAACAGTGACAAAAGGTCTAGAGATGCTTTGAGCAGAAGTTACACCTAATCTTCCAGAACTTTCTAAATGACAGCACAACTGCCAAACTCAATCTCTTTCAGAACATTATCTACAAAGAAGGTAAGCAGAGAGAGCGAAATCCTTAAGCTGGTGAAGGAAAGACAATTCTCCAGAAAGCATGGAGGAAAGCACAAGAGCCAGAGAAGGAGTGTCTCAAAGTTCTCTGGGACCAGCTAAGATCCAGACATGCCGACCTCAGGGGAACAGAGCAGATTTGTAGATGCAGGTTAAGCATTAACGATCAGAGCTGTGAGTCAGCGGCAACAAGGAAGGTAGACAAATTGGGAGACATTTGCCAACAGGGCCATAACCTGCGCTGACATGGAAGTTCCCACAGGCCAGACTGAGCTTCCTCATCAGGTCCATATATCACACCCTTCCAAGTCCCCAGAATGTACATCTCTGGTATGGCTCAGAAAAAAACTACAGTCTCTGTGATGCCCAGAATCCCAAATTACAGCACATCCTTACTGACTGCAAATCAGCTTTAACCCAGAGCCGGAACAGATGACACCACGACCAAGTGCTCCGAAAGCTGGCAGAGGTGTTGGAGTAATGCAGGCTTGAAGCCAGCCTGTCATCCTCCAAACCACAGATATGCTTCATCAGGCAAGGAGCTGAATCAAAAAACATCAACCAGAGGGAGTGGTCCATACTGAAACATGGATGCAAGTGGCAGATGAGAGTCGACCCGAAATAACCACAACTTCCCAATGGCCAGACATCGTCATGTGGTCCATCTCTGCCAAGACAGTATTCATGGCAGAGCCTACAGTACCATGAGAAGAAATGATGGAGGTAGTCTTTAAGAGGAAAAAAGAGAAGTATGGCGAGCTTGTTGCAGCATGTACAGAAGAAAGTAATGCTACCCTGTAGAAATCAGTTCCCGAGGCTTTGTTGGAAAACCCGACCAGTACCTACTGAAAACTCTGGGTGTCACAAGGTCTAAGCAAAAGAAGGCACTTAGGGAACTGGCTGAGGAGATAGAGAAAGGGAGCTTTTGGCTGTGGCTCAGAAGAAGAGACCCCAAGTGGGGGACCCAAGGATCCTTGGGCGACCTGCATTGTGTTAAGATTTATTGCCCTTCAAGTCAGGCATTTACATTCTGTTCAGAATAAATAAAGTTCCCAACATATTAATTTCAGCATTTTTCAGTTCTATGCAGGATCAAAACTACATTAAAAAAATCTTCCCATTTGTGGCTAAGCGATGACAGTATTGTCATAATTTTTACATTTACTTGAAAATGTGAAAACATTTTGTATTTAGTCTTTATTCATATTTGACAAACAAATGGCTGCTGCTTTAATTTTGGGCGTAATAGAGTCGGATGGTATAGTCAGGTTTGACTGTCTCTGTCTCCATCTTTTCTGCTGCTGTTCGTACCTCTCTCTGCGGGCTTCCTTTGTCAGAGGCCTTAATAACCAGATCGTAAGTCTCTCTGTTCTCCCGATCCAGAGGGCCAACAGCCAGCAGCATCCCATCCTGCAACACAAAATATGACCTCAGTGACCTCACTGACACAGTACAGGCTGAAAAATAATCACATAATCGTCTCCGCAGGCCTCACCTCTCTGAATCTGAAGAGTGGGTCATGGGATATGAGGGAAAGGGAGACCTCTCCGTTGGAGCCGGCATCAGCATCTGTGGGCCGGATAGTGACCACCTCTCCTGGAGCTTCTTCTGAGTAGACGCCCTCAGAGATGTAAAGGGGATCTGGGATATCTGGGAACTGTGGAGCATTATCGTTGACGTCCAGGACGGTGATGTTAAGCTGAGTTGTGCCTGTCAGACCGTCTTTCACCTGATCCACCGCCAGAACCTTGATACAGACACAGACATATATGAACTCAGCTAAGCAAAAACACAATTTTAACCGCCTCACATGTCTTTGAGATGTTATTGTATATTTATGTTTGTTTCATAAGACAAAATAAGACCTTGAACAGTTTAAGCTGTTGTCCCAAACCGTTTATACAGGGTTATTTTTGTCAAAACAGAAGCATAACATACAATTCAGCAATGTGTACTGTATTTTGCTCATAAATGCTTTAAATTGGGTTTTTGTCATAACAAATATATATATATACACAGGTAAAAATAAAATTGGCAAGTATTTATGAATCTTGGAAATTAAATATACATAACCACACGGGTGTGGCAGCATAGAACTACCACCCTCGATAGAAACATTTCTACAAACATTTCAGAAATGTTAAAAATGTAGGAAATAAAGTTTATGAAACATAAGTAACTTGATAGTTTTTCGATTTATGTATGTTTTTACACCAAGAAGTAAAGGTGAATTGAATTGTATTTTGCTCATAAATCACTTTCCCTACTGTAAATGAAATGACATGAAATAACAAAATATGAAGTGAGAAGTGAAAAGAAGTGTGTGTGTATCGGATAATGTTTTGTTCTGACTTGTGTTCTAGATGATCAACATCGCTGTGTGTTTTGTCCTCTGAGAACTGAACATTATCAATAACCATTATCAATATCATGTCGTGGAAAATAGTGGTTGTACCTGTAACAGGTAGTTATCCTTTGTCTCTCTGTCCAAGGTGACATCCTTTCTCAGGGAGACAACACCTTGTTTGTTGATGTCAAAGGTATCGTTGCTATAGAGGAAATAACCATTGGAGAATCCGTCCTAATGAACAGGAGGAGGAGGAGGAGGAGGAGGAGGAGGAGGAGGAGGAGGAGGAAGTTTGTTAAATACCTAAGCACAGTCAGAGTTAATCATCTGCACTGAAATACCTGAAAGTACTTATCAGAAGTGTAATATAAAAAGTATGATCATGGGAAATGACTGAGATAGTTCCAATAAACCAATATTATCTGAAAACAGCAGTGCCAAGGTCCAAACTCAGAGACACTAAAACATGAATCATCTGTTGTGTTTTAATCCCAAACAAGTATTTAAATCTATCAGTTAAGGAAGATTCATTGTTGATATATTTAATTCTTTACCCTGCAATTGGTTGCCATTTTATTCAGAAAAAAACTGCTACAAGTCTTGAACATGTGTACTTTATCACAGTTTTTCTTGTATGAAGTACCACAGTATTTTATCAGACAGGATTGAGGTACTTTGAGAAAGATCCAGATGACTAAAGGTATCTACATATTTTATATTATTTAAATATTAAAATCAGATGGTTGTCCAGGTTTGGCAAACCTTTGAGCTCTGTAGCTTCCTAGTTACAGAAATGCTAGTGTTGACTCAGCTGTTTTATGACCAGCTGACCAAACACATTGTTCATTTCCAAATTACAAGTGAGAACAGAGATGAATTTACAAAACGCCGTCCTGCTAATGAGATTATTGATTAATGTAAATGTTCTGAAAATCATTGTATCTCTCTATCCTTCGGCTTGTTCCACAAGCACAAGAGCATCTGAGCTATGTGTCTCATGTCCTCCTGCTGGACCGCTCTGCCTCCACTTCCTGAGGTATTGGATCTGGCTCTCCACCCTGCAGGAGTTCAGCCTCACCTCATGTCTACTCTCTGTAAAATAATAAAATATCTCTTCTCTTGTGTATCTCTTGTGTAGGTGAACGGTGTGATGTGAGTCTCCAATGTGTTCAGGTGTAGTCTGTCCTCCTGCCACGTCGCCATGGTGACAGAGGTAATATGGTTGCAGTCATATTATGCTCTGGTGGCACCCAGAAGCTACTCATTGTCCTCTTCATCACATGTTTCATATTTATTATTACATTGTCCTGTTCAATGGTGGATAATGTAAGTTTTTCCTTATTCACTTTGAGGGTTTATGGCAAGCTCCAGGGGACCAACACAGAAGTAACAAAAACTGCAATTTCTCAAATAACCACTTGAGGCTGGCTCCAAAAGTGACTTAATCCCCAGAGACCGCCATGTTAAAACGTCCAACTTTACAGCAAAAATAAACATATTTACAGCCTAATACAAAAAACAGTTTTGGTTTCTGCAGCTAAATTCCTTGTTCATGACAACTGTTTAAATTTGATATGTGTGTGGTTGTTTTGAGAGACAGGTGGGTGCTGTATCAGGCAAGTCACTGCAACAACCCAAATCACAGTTGGTAAGGTAATGTAACCACAGTGTAACCCCAAATTCACAGAGAAGAGCCATAACATTTCTATTTCTGTGCATTTCCAGTTCATGAAGGTTAACTGTAATATTTTGCCACTTAAAAACATCTTGTTCAGTAGAAGACCCTTTAAGGAGCAGGAGTTTCAGTTCTTTTTGCAGTGATTACATCTTGTTTTAACGATTTTAAGCTTGTGAAAATGACCATTATCATTATTACAGTTAACCATAGACTGTATTTGCATTGTGCTAACCAAGCTAGCAGCTGCCAGAGAGCTTTAAGGTCAGCTCTACCCAAAAATCCAAAAATCCAAGATGGTTATAGTCAAAAAATAAAAAAAAACAAGACTAACGGGTGGCATCATGATTGCTATGTTCATTATGTTTTTTACAGTCCATGGTCTAAGGACAGAGGATGTTAAAGCCCCCTGAGTGAGGCCAACTTGTGATTTGCGATATTGTGCTGTACAAAATGAACTTGATTTAACACCACTGCACACAAGAATCTGCTAACAAATAGTTTTGCAGACACAATCACGAAATGCAACTCACCTCATCACTGTCAGTGACCTCCAGCATCAGGAAGGGTGCACCACTGGCCAGGTTCTCATAGACGGACACGTCGTAGATTTTCTTACTGAACTCTGGTGGGTTGTTGTTCACGTCCTTCACCTTCACCACAACAGAGCTGTTCCCAACCAAAGAGGGAGTCCCCCCGTCAGAGGCCTGAACCATCAGACTGTACACCTTCACCCTACTATAGTCCAGAGGCTGCACCAGCCGCAGGGTCCCACTTGAAGAGTCCAACTCGAAAACAGCGGGGTCTGATGAGGGGCTTTGCTGGAAAATACTGTAAGTGACTGCCTCATTTGCGCCCTCATCGGGGTCTGTGGCTGATAAGCTGAGCACATTTGTACCCACTGACTCTGTTTCTAAGACTTCAACCTCGTACTCTGCCTCTGAGAACTTGGGGACGTTATCGTTGATGTCGGACACTTTGACCAGTAGGGTGGCTGTGGATGACCTGGCTGGTCGACCCTGGTCTTCAGCCACCACCTGCAGGTTGTACTCTGCTTTGGTCTCCCTATCAAGTTCACCAGCCACACTCACCATCCCAGACACAGGATCAATAGTGAACCTCCCTTCTCCTCCTCTCAGCGAGTATCTGATCTCCTTGTTGAAGCTGCTGTCTTTATCTGTAGCTGAAACAACAGTAACATTGGATCCTACTTCTTCATCCTCTGGGACTGTTTTAGTGGTGGAGTCGGAGGCAAAAACAGGACTATTATCATTGATATCAGTGACTTGAACCTCCACAACAGCAGTGGCAGTAGTTGTAGCGCCAGAGATGGAGATCTCCACTGAGTAGTTGTGCGGGGCTTCATCATAGTCGAGCTTTACCTTGGTGGTAAATTCACCCTTGTTTGAGATGGCGAACTTGTCAGCCTCAGTGACAACTTGAAGGTTCCAAGCAGCTAATGCAAGGAAGTCAACCTAAATACACACAGAGGAGCAGGATGTAACAATTATCCGACTAATTACTAACCAAATTTGATAAGGAGAATCTCAAGTTAAACTTAAGATCTTGAGTTGAATTTAAAACATATCAGACTTACCTTGAGGATAAAAACTCCTGGATCCTGCTCTTCTTCTACAGTGCCACGGTAAACTTCTTGTAAAAACTGAGGATTGGAGTCACCAGGAGCACGAATGGTCGCTTGTGCTGAGGAGGAGCGTGGTATGATGCCCCCTAGAGGAGAGGTGAAAAAGAATATCATAATGACTACAATATTGAGTGTAATAAACCATTTTTAATGTATGCTCAGTGTAGGCAGATGCATCAAAAAATGTAGCTTTGATCACAGACAGTTAAATTAAATGTTGAAATAAGCCGTGTGTCCAAACAGAACGATGTGATTGACTGGTAGGGTTTAGGTATGATTACAGTCAGTAGCTGTGACTGCTCACCCCTATTCGAGTCCGGAGTTGGTATGTTTTCACACTGCCTGTGACTTAACCCTTTAAAGCCTATGCTACAAAAAGTAGTTTGTACACCTTGTTAGTCAATCATATTTAAAAGGACAAAGTGTTGATAGCTGTTCTGATTTACCACAATCAAAAGCGGGGAAAAGAGCTCAGCATCTCTTTACAGTAATCTTTTTTACGTCCTTACAGTCTTGACTCAAATCATAAAAATGTTGATAACAGCATGATTCATAGTGTTGCATTTAGTTGGACACACAAAAGGTGACAGAAGACTAATTACATGAGCAAAAGCTGACTGATGGAGGACGTCCTGATTCCAGAAAGGGCGACTTTTAGAGTTCTCTGAGCCCAGAAGTTGTTTTTTTTATGGACTACATTGCTATCAAAGGAATGTTTGTTTCATGACTTTATTAACATTATGCACATTCTTAAGATGTTAACTGTGGATTTAATGTGTGGTTTGTAAATATGACACAGAGTTCAACAAATGAAGCTAAGGCAGCCTGTGGTTTCCTATGGTTGGTGTCAAGGTTACACATGGGATAAGAAATGCAATTAAGTACAGCAGAGAGTTGGAGAGAATAAAGGTATGTGTAATAAGGGATCATCAGCCTGGGTGTGATAACAATTTGATGATACCAAAGGTGAAGCACTTGAATTGACATCACTGACTGAGGTGTAGCCATTGAAAGTTTAAGCCCACAGAGAGCAAAGAATATTCTACCCCCAGTTAACTGAAATGTATTGATACTGGCTGTAGGACTCAATTAATGTTGCCATTAATCATCATTGTAGGTTAAAAAGTTGTGATTTAGTGTTGATTTTTTTCTTTTCTTTTAATAGGCAAATCGTCACAATCATTATAAAAGTGGATCTAGAATAAAAGCGATTATTGAATTTGACTGAATGATTAGCTTTGGCAAGTTGTAAGTAGTGCTGGATGCTGTTCAGATCTACCGTCTGTGGCTGTTATGTAGAGTGGGAACTGCTTAATCTCATTTTCAACCAGTGGGATGGTTTTAGCCAGCGAGACAGCTCCCGTGTCTTCATCAATGGAGAAGTAGCCGCCATCGTTCCCAAAGGTAATAGAATATTTTATCTGCCCATTCACGCCAGCATCTGGATCTTCTGCTTTAACCTTTGAATAACATCATACAAATCATCATTTCATTATTCAGCACTTCTGAAAATGTCAAATGAAAACAACATAGCAACAAATTGTCAACGTAGTCAAAACAATTACATAAAGAGCCACATACAAATGTTGTTTATAATAAAAATTGGGGTAGATGTAGGTTAACACAATGAGCCCAACAGATACGTATGAGACCAACCAATGAACTATGGCATAACTTTGGCATTTAGTAATAAAATGAGTCATTTAAGTCTGTGTAAAGTAAGAATAAATATGTATTCTGAGTTTGAAATACCACAGAAAAGTGTGTTGTTAACTACCCTGCCAAATTTGACTGATTAAAAAAATCGCCAAATATATGAAATTAGGCTTCAAAGTTCACTTCACAGTCTCTTTCTCTGCTCCCAAATGGCGTGGCCACCGAGTCTGCTGAAGCCCCGCCCCCTACCAAGTGTCACCTGTCAATCAAAGTCACCAGAAACATGGACGCTACGTCTGAGAGCTTTCTGCTGCTAATTCGGCTGCTAGCTCGGCGGCTAACTCGGCTGCTAGCTCGGCGGCTAACTCAGCAGCTAGCTCGGTGGCTAGCTCGGCGGCTAACTCAGCTAACTGGCTAACTGTAGACTGTAGTAGTAGTAGTGTGTGCTGAATGTATTTATACCTCTACAGCAGCAGGGGCGGGTTTATGCTAATCACTAAATCCTGAACACAGAAATCTTGAAACACAGTTTGTGAAGCCTAGCTCCACAATTCAAATCTAAATGGTTGAAATGCTTATTACACCTTTTTTAGAAATACATTTTCAAATGTAAACAAGGTTTTATTTTGTCAAAATAATATGAGCATAATCAATTGTCAAATGCCAAATATATGTTAATATGTTGAATAATAACAAAACGAGCCATGAGAACTATCTTTAAATGTATGAAAACAAAACATGCTTCTGTATAAACATATTGCTGCTGTAATTCAAAGCATAGACACACTAGTTGGACCTGTGCAAAACTGAACAGAACTTCTTCAGTCACTCACCTGAACCAGCAACATTCCCACTGACTGATTTGCAAACACCTTTCCTTCGTATGTGTTGCTAATGAATTCAGGACTGTTGTCATTCTCATCAAGGAGAGTCACGTTGACTTGGGCTCTTGTAACACTGTTGGGCGGATTCGTCTCTGTTGCTTCGATCTTTCACATAAACAAAAGAACAGACTGTCAGTTAGGCTTACAGTGTAATACGGTTGAAATATAACAGTTTCCCACAGCTTGTTCCTGAAGTAACCCTAACCCTAATCCTTCTCCTCAAACAACATTGCAAGTTCAGCAGCGAAAAACTCCTTTGTGCACCATTTCTTTCCAGATATATGCAACATAAAACAAAACATCCCAGAATGAGGACTTATTCAGCAGTACTTCCAGTACTAAGGAAAGCAGATGAAGCCCCATTACCTCATAGATTGAAAAATCATACTGTGACTAATTTTCAGTAGGATTAGAAAAAAACAAAACCTTGTTTCTCTGCTTGCTCATTAAGTTGCTCAATATAAAAAACATGGCTAGTGGAAATGAGTAAAAACAAATTTCAATATAGCATATTTATATCATGGCAAATAGTACTTGAATATTTATATAACAAATAAGAAATAGCTTTTTGTGTTTTGGGTTTGCAATGTGTGATCTAACAGCTGATCTAACAACTACAATTATCAACAGAACAAACAAATCCAAAGCCCCTGGTACAGTAGTGCAGTGCAGTACTTTTTGAGCAACTAAAACCCACATGAGTTAAAGCTTAGGGACAGACTATTTCTAAATTATGACTATGATTTGAGTGCAAACCTGGTTAAAACCATTAATATTTTTTATTTTTTGCTGCCCTGAGAACACAACAGCATTTTCTCCACTGGCACTGAAGGTTCTTACCAACATTTAATTTAATTTACCCAAAACATGAAAGCTAAGACAGAAGTGTGATTTATAGATGGTAGGGTTTAATCTGACATTCAGATTACCTGAAATGTGAAGCTTTTTGTGGTCTCTCTGTCCAGAGCTGTGGAGTTCTTCACGGTTACTGTCCCATCAGAGCTGATAGAGAAAGGAGTAGATTCTGTAACGATCCGCAGGGTTCCCACAAATCCTCCCTGAAAGAAAGAAAACCATGAAGAGATTCACTGTGGAATTAAATTAGATTTGGAATTGTGCACATACACCACTAATCTATATATGTAGACATGATGTTGACACTGCCATGGGTCGAGATTTGTTCATCACCAGGTAATTAATCTGTGAGTGGAGTTTTAAGGATAATCTACCTGGTCCAGGTCGATGACGGTGGCTTTGAACACAACAGCACCAACAGGAGAGTTTTCCAGGAGAGTTTCAGAGTATTCAGACTTTTCAAATTCTGGAGCATTATCGTTGATGTCCTCCACAGTAACAGACACCACAGCACCAGCCGTCTTCAAGGGATCATCTGACTGGGCCGCCTGAGAGGAGGAAGAAAATATACCACATCACTTTGTGCTTTATACTGTATGTAATCTGTCTCACTTCATAAGTTATTAACTCAAATTGTTGTGCTAGCATTAGCACCCTAGTTATCGTTTACTGTAACAAATCATTACACATTGCTAAATTAACCAAGTAAACCTAGTGATGACTTATGTGACAACAGTATAGTGGTATTCAGTACAATAACCACATTTATAATTTACATTTGTAAGATGCAGCGATGTTAGCCATAGTTACAACATCGTCATCCACCATTTCCTGTTTGAAAAGTGACCCCTACCCTTCTGCTACGGAGCCAAGATAGTGACCGTTGAGGGCGAGAGGTGTCCATAGTTCCATACTCAACTTTTTGACTGTTTTGAGTGAAACCAACCAAGCACTCATAGTACACTGCATCTTTCCATACTTCTTAGTGTGAACACAATTATGCACTCAAAATATTAAGTCTAAGTACAGAAGCACGAGATCTGAGAAACTGCATATATTTCCACAGTATGTATGTTTGCTTTCTGTGACGAGCATCAACTGACATGTCAAATGGCGCTATATGATACGACTGGTGTGTGTTGTACTTTAGGGCCCTACAATTTCATGAAGAACGAAAATAAGAATACATAAAGTCGTTTATACTGTCAGTACCTTGATGTTGACAGAGATTGTGCTGCTGTCCATCTCCTCTCTGTCTATGGCAGTCACCACAGACACAACCCCACTGATGGAGTCAATGTTGAAGTTTGCACGATACTTTTCTGGAGTCACTGGACAAACATGGTACATGGTGTATATATGTTAGCATTTTAACACATATCTAGAGTGGATTTCATTGTGCGATACTAATAATGACAATAAAACCTTAAACCTTTTGTTGTCTCAAAAGTTTGAGCTGAATTCAACACTTTTATCAACTGTTATTTACCTGCACTGATGCTGTAAGTTAAAGTCGTATTGATCCCAGTGTCTCCATCCAGAGCCTTTATTGCCTCTGGCTGAATGGTGCGGAAAACCCCAGTCTGAAATATATAATAAACAAGGAGTTCATTTAAAATTCAAAAGCAGAACTTCAAATTCATCTGGAAATATGAAAGAGAACACAACAGAATGTATACAAATTATAACTATTTATTAGTAGCTAACTTACTTAAAGGACAGATTTGCAATTTTTCAAGTCTGTCAGGAGCCCAAATGAACAGAGAAGCTGTTATTCTCTCTGTAATCATTCCTCCTGTTCGTGCTGACCATTATATCCCTTCATAATGCACTTACAATGTAAGTGGTGGAGGACTAAATCCAAAGTCCTCCTCATGTGTAAAAATGTATTTAAAAGTTGATCTGAAGCTAATATTAAGCTTCAGCGTCTAAATGAGTCAAATCTTCATCTTCTATGTTTCAACGTTACAGTGTTTTTAGTAAATGTGTTAGATATCACTGATATGACTAACTCAGACTGCCGAAGCTCAATAGAAGCTGATCATCTGTTTTTAAATGGATTTTTTCCAATATGAACGAGAGGAATGATTACAGCAAGGAAAATATTTCACTGTTCGTTTTGGGCACCTGACTGTTGTTTTAAGACAGGTTTGAGAATACAATCACAGTGGGGGCACTAAAATCATGAAATGTTAACCTGCACATATTGAAATGTGATAAAAACGTGCACAGCGTTTTCAAATGCAACCCTAACCCTTAAGTAATTTATTTTCATACAGATGACAAGTAAACGTTGGTTTGTTTGCATTGTGAAAGATATCACCATAGACATGAGAGAAATATGCTGCATCAGAGATATATGCAGCATTTAGTTTAAGAGACTCACCTGTTCCTCTGGAATAAAGGCATAGTACAGGTTGTGGAAGAAATACGGGTTCAAGTTATCAAAGTCCTGCACGTTAATCTGTACAGTGGCTGTGTCATTCAGCCCCCCGCTATCCTGTAGGGAATCATGGCAAAGACAGAGTAAAATTCATGGCAATCACTGTTTAATCAACAACATCAGCTTCATTTATTGATTATTTTTCCTGCAAATGATACTCGGTGTGTTGATAGTTTGGTGTTAAAGTGTCACTTACCTTTGCTGTCACAGTGAAGCTGTATGATTGAACTACATTGTAGTTCAATCGTCTCTTTAGAATAAAAGCTCCAGAGCCGGTCATCTCGAAGTCTTCTGAGGTTGGTTCCTTATGAAAGACAGACATCACTAAAGTTACCATTACATCTGTACAGGTTAGTGTGACTAATATGGAAACCCGGAGCAGTAAAAGTGACTCACCTACTTTTATCACAATTTAATTTAATTATATTTGTATTACGAATAAATAATCACCAGGCTGAAAACCTTTACTTTACTATCAAGTGGTCAGTTGCTCTGTTGCAACTGTTATCACCCTCAACAGTGATGTCATAGTGTACTGACCATTGACTGTATAAATATGGACAAAACATCTTCACTTCCTGCTGCTATGTAAAAGTGAAGCCAAAATATTTCCTTTCCTGGAGCCAGAATTAGCCGTCCAATAGCCTGACAGAGGTTCGAGAGAGGCTATCACAGCTGTCAATCATGCCACCCCACCCCGTTTATATATCATCAAATAAATAATTAAAAACAAACTTATCTGAAACTGACCATTTGGACAACCAACAGTGTGGTAGGAACAATCTTAAATGATAGAAACCATCTTTGGGAAAAATGTATTTGATGTCCCTATACTGCAGCCAGCCACCAGGGGGCGAACAATATGTTTTAACTTCACTTTCATGATGACCAAATTTAAATACCATCAATGGTACTGACTACACCCTGGAGTACACCTCGACCTCACTGCAGCAATATGAGACGTTAAAACATTGTAGTTAAGCAAAAACAAAATTTTCAGCTGAAATTCAGTTTAATCTTTAGATTAAATAAAAATGAGAAGCTCAGTAAACATTAAAGCTTTATCAGTGTAATCATAATGTTTCTTTTCCTGTAGGAAAAAACACACTAAAAACTGAGGATAGACTAAGATTCAGAATTTGCTAGTTTGAGATAACAAAAAAATAATAAATAAAAGAGAAAAATTAATTTTAGCAAACTAAAATCTTTGGGTTTATCTGTGCCCAAGGTTCCCATTCGATTAAGATGGATTCATTGCCTGGTGGAAGAAGTTTGAGGCTTTGAGTTTGGTTGGATCTGCAGAGAATTTAAGACTAATAGTTTGTCAGAGTTTATATATGTACAGAAGGTTAATTGTAATTGTCACTTTTCATTATCACCACCTAAACTGATCTAAAAACATTTTTGTCCATGTGGACAACCATAAGATATAAACATGAGGGACAAGAGGTTGATATTTAACATATTATTGTCATAATTTGGACATGAGCATTTGAGGTTCTCTCAGTGTAAATGGAAACATTTATTGCTGCTTTTCCAGAGATAGTTAGATCTTCTTACAATGGAATATGTCACCACATTATTTGCTGGTGTGCTGTCAGCATCCTCTGCTTTCACTCGAAGAACCTCAGTGTTCACAGGTTCTGCCTGAAAGTAGAAAAATTGAATGAATGGATGCAGTTTATGCACCAGGTGAGTAGTTTTCATTTCAGTGAATAGGCACCATCTTTGAGTCCAGTATCCAGTTACTGTTATACATCCATAGTGATGTAATTATGTCTTTATTTCATGTCTAATACATGGATTGACTGGTGGCTTAGCAAATCCAATATCAATGACAACCATGCTCAGAGGCTCACCCCTTTAAACTGGATCTGCAAAGAGCTCAGAGAAACTTTCTTACGGCAGATAAATGTGAAAACAGCTCTCCAGTGTCAAACTCTACACATACATCATTCTCTACAGTGAGAGCATCAGACAAACATCCTACCACATAGAAATGTATCATACAGTCTCTTTCTAATAGATTTCAGTGACTTACCTCAGACACAGTTATGCTGTAGTGTTTCTGTACAAATATCGGACCGTTGTCATTGAGGTCGGTGATTTTCAGCTCCCGAGTGTTGTCTAACTGCAAAGGTAAAAACATAATTTGAAATATTTAGTATTTATTAAAATGTTAGTGGATACTGAAACTGTACAGAAATGCTTTTCACCCACCTTAAGTTCATCATCACACTGGATAGAATAATACAAGGTGCTGCCTTGCTGTAAGACAAAAACACAGTGGATTTTGGACATCTTTATTATATTTAATAAGTAGTAATGAAAGAAGAATCCTCTACCTAAGTAAAAGTACCAACACATCAATGTAAAAATACCCTATTACAAGTAAAAATCCACATTCAAAATCCTACTACAGTAAAACTACATAAGTATTCTGAGCTTGATGTAGTTAAGTATTGCAGTAAACATAATGGTTTGGTCCCTCTGACTGATATTATTATACATTCACCAGCCATTTTGTTCCTTCCTTAATTACTTACGTATTACAGTAAAAGTAGTGCAATATTATGAGTGATGTAGTATGCAGTATTACAGTAAAAGTACTGCAGTATTATAGTGATGTAGTATGCAGTATTACAGTAAAAGTAGTGATATATTATTATATATGACATCATTAGATTATTAATAGTGAAGCATCAGTGTTAGAGCAGCATGTTACTGTTGTAGCTGCTGGAGGTGGAGCTAGTTTATACTACTTTATATACAGTTAGCTAGTTTATACTAATTTATATACAGTTAGCTAGTTTACACTACTTTATATACAGTTAGCTAGTTTATACTACTTTATATACAGTTAGCTAGTTTATACTACTTTATATACAGTTAGCTAGTTTACACTACTTTATATACAATTAGCTAGTTTATACTACTTTATATACAGTTAGCTAGTTTATACTACTTTATATACAGTTAGCTAGTTTACACTACTTTATATACAGTTAGCTAGTTTACACTACTTTATATACAGTTAGCTAGTTTATACTACTTTATATACAGTTAGCTAGTTTACACTACTTTATATACAGTTAGCTAGTTTATACTACTTTATATACAGTTAGCTAGTTTATACTACTTTATATACAGTTAGCTAGTTTACACTACTTTATATACAGTTAGCTAGTTTATACTACTTTATATACAGTTAGCTAGTTTATACTACTTTATATACAGTTAGCTAGTTTACACTACTTTATATACAGTTAGCTAGTTTGCATTACTTTATACACAGTTAGCTAGTTTAGTCCAGTGGTTCCCAACCTAGGGGTGGGGCCCCTCCAAAGGGTCAGCAGATAAATGTGAGGGCTGCTGAGATGATTAATGGGAGAGGAAAGAAGAAAAAACAAAGTTCTGATACACAAATGTGTTTTCAGTTTTTGGACTTTTTCTCTAATCTTTGATTTTTGCTGAAATATTGGATCATTTGAACATTTATTGAAATGAAAGCATGTGAGAAGTTTAGAGGGAAGAATCAGTATTTGGTGGAGCTGTTAACAACTCATAGACATCTGAAATGTGAGCCGACTACACACTGCTGACTGGTTTCATCTTTAACAATGTGTTGTATTTTAAAAGCTTGTTATATTATCCATTGTGTCAAATCTGCATCTGAAAAGTAACTAAAGCTGTTAAATAAATGTAGTGGAGTAGAAAGTACAATATTTCCCTCTGAGATGTAGAAAGTAGCATCACATGGAAATACTCAAGTACAAGTAGCTATAAACTGCACTTTAGTACAATTCTTGAAATAAACTTACTTAGTACTTATTTCCTTCCCACCACTGAATTAATGTATCAATAAAGATGAAATTTACTGATTATGTTTCTGTCCCTGAAGGTTGTTTTTTTTATAAATCTTTTTTATTAGATTTTCCAATACAGTACATCCATTGTTAACACATACACAATGTACCTAAATAATCTTGTTGAGAGGTAGTATAAGTTTGTTTTACGAAGTGTATGTTGAGAAAGACAACAAGTTTAGCCTAAGCCAGAACGGCTTCTTTAAACGAACCATAATTAGCCTACCCATTATCCCTTCCCACCCACTATTAGCATTAAAGGAATATATAGAGAGAGAAAGAAAAAGAAAAAGATAAAAATGATAACAATAACAATAATAATAATGATGTAAAAAAAAAAAACGGGGGGGGGGGGGGGCGGGGGCAACTAATTACTTTCTGGGTGAATAGTAGTTCTAGCTAAATAATAATAAGCTATGTCTAGCACATATGGAGGACGAGTGAACTAATTTAAGAATGTGGTCCCACCCACCGTCTGAAATTGGTACTCTGATCTCCTCCTCCCAAGTCCTTTTCAGGTGAGACAACTGGTTGGGATTAAGGGAATCAATGGAGTTGTAAATCACAGAGATGGAGCGTCTTTGGGTAGGGTCAAGGGAGAGCAAAGAATCAATCAGAGACCCGGGTGGGTGGTTAGGGAAGTGAGGATAGGTGGTTTGGACAAAGTGCCTGGCTTGAAGAAAACGGAGAAAGAGTGAGGTAATTCGAGCCTGGCTGCAAGCTCTGTAAAATCAGTAAAAACGTTTTCTTTGTAAAGGTCCTTGACATGTAGCAGGCCCTTGTTTCGCCAGATGTTAAAAGTAGGGTCTGACAGGGAGGGTGGAAACAGGTGGTTTTTAACAATCGGGGCCAAAGTTGAGGGTCCATTCAAGCCAAAATGTTTACAGAACTGCAACCAAATTTTCAATGAGTTGACAACTACAGGGTTCTGTGAGACATTGTGAATCTTAAGAGGGACTGGCGCAGTAAGGAGGGACTGCAAAGACAACTTTGAGGACCGCAGTTCTACCTGAGCCCATGAGGGGCCTGCGTCAGCTCCACTGTCAAGCCAATGGCAAAGTTTGTTAATGTTGCATGCTCAATAATATTGGATAAGGTTAAGTAGTGCGAGACCGCCTAGCTTTTTGGGGAGTTGTAAAACAGCTTTTTTAATGCGGGGCGTCTTATTCAACCACAGAAATGACGATATTGTCTGGTCTAGCTGTTGAAAAAAGGATCTTCTCATAAAAATTGGAATATGTTGGAACAAATAGAGGAATATTTGAATAGCCTATTTCATGTTGAAAGAAAACATTATGGAGGTGGGAAAATGTTTTTACAGTTAGTAGTTTATAAACAATTTCGAGGAGACGTGTTGACCAAACTCACAGCTGCCAGCACGTCTGCATCCAGCGGCTTCTTGGTGCGAACGATTGCACTGGTTTCTCCAACAGTGAAGATCAGCTCCACAAACTCCAGGTGGTCGGGGAAGAGGTAGGGCACCAGCTTCACATTACTTCCTGCTGTGATGCCAGTCACCAACTCCACATCCCCTGTTTATGTAGAGAGAGATAAACATATCTACCATATACTATACATCTATATATCTAATTGTATTTTGACAGTAATTAACAGAGTACAGTGTGTATAATATGGTAGTAGACTTACTAGATTAAACATGAAACCAATTTCCATTTAAACATGATTTATTCTCCAATATTATTTAATCAAATGAGATTTGACTGTTGTATCTACTTTACCTGAAAATCCTTCGTCCACTGGACCAAACTTTATGTTCCCTCCCTCATTACAATTTATGACTGAAGTACCTTGAGGGACAGAAAAACACAGTTTAATAGAGAATACACAGATCACAGCTGGTTCACAGTAAAATTATTGTCTCTCTGAGTAGAAGGAATGAAGAATGTTTTAGGTTTTATGCCAACTTTTTAAGATACAGTTGAGGTCAAAAGTTTGCATTCACTTGTGTGGGAGATTTATGTCATTGAAGTTTGGTAATATCAATTTTAATTTCTCCAGAGATCATCAGCACCAACAATTGTTCAGAAGTACTGTGCTCTCTATCCAAAGGTTTTTGGTCATAAACCAAACTACCTCACACACTGCTGGCACCAAAGGAAAAATCAGGGGGATCACCAACATCAGTATGATTCATCATGTGGGGGCCATGAATGTTTGTACACCGATTCATTCTATCTGGACCAAATCAGTGGAATGAGCGACTGAAAGACTGTTCAACATCACTCTGAGTCACATGAGGCCAAAATCAGACCTGTGATTTTGAGGCTGCTGGAAAACTGTTGAGCTGCCCTTAGAAAGACTCTCCTGTGCCTAAATGTACTTTGCTCTTTAAAGCAAGACTCAAACTTTTAAAAGCAGAAACAATACTTTAGTTTTCTTACAATATAAGTTCAATGTATAAGCAAAAAAACCAAACACTTCCTCAGTTCAGTACACTCCATGGCTTTGCTGATACAACCTTGGTCGGTCTGGTATGACCAGTAGCTTATTGTTGCTAATGTTAGCGACTTTTTGGTAGTTATTTCTGAGTAACAAAGTAAAGTCAGTTAGCTGATTTTTGCCACTCATGGCCAAAGTCATTACTGTTTACTAAAAGTTACATAAGCTCACTTTAAAACTGGACTTTGTTACTGATCACACAGACAAACAATAAACTTCCTGGAGGAGAGATTTACAGTCAGATGTAAAAATTGAATTATTTGGCCACAAGAACTATGTTCACATAAAGAAAAGTGAAGCATTTAATACTAAGAACACTGTCAAACATGGTGGTGTAACTGGTGCATTGCAGAGAGTGGACGGAACAAGGAAGGAGGAAGATTACCTCATAATTCTTCATAACACAAAACCTTTAATAAGAAAGTTTAATCTTGGACATCACTGAATGTCCCAACCTGACAGTGATCATATAAAACACATCAACAGTTGTTTTTGGATGACTACATCAAGCCAAAGTTCAGGCCTAAAATCCCGAAAAGACGAGTCCATCGAAGAAACAACCATATTTTTTTTATTGCATGCAGCACCTGAAGTTGGACTTTAGAACAATGAAAGTCAAATCTAAATTATTTTCAGTTACCTGTGGTCAAACAGATATAATAGAATAATTTAAAGTTCATATATTTATTTGATTTTTTGGTGCATGGAAATAAAGAATTTGGACATAAATAAAAAACAGAAAAACATCTGATTCCTTATTTTTTTACTGTTACACATTAAATCTATTTTTCAACTCCAGGAAATCCTCCCATTCTGGCTTCACTCACCTATTGGATTTCCAGAAACAGCACACACACACACACAGATGAGGGAGAAATAAGTCCAAATCAAACCGCCAGTGTCCATGTTGACACGGTTGTGTTTTTCCCAAACCTGAAAACCAACACTGACTCGATCACCTGAAACACTGAGTTGTTAAGAAGTGTCCAGAGTTCACCTCACCCTATTTACCAGCAGCCCTGTTTTATGGCAGATTGTAAAGTGTTACAGATTCCACTGTGCCAAACAACAAGACCAGGCTGAGTTTCATTTCCCCTGAAAAGGTGTGGACAAATAATCTACAAGAGAACTTTATAGTAGGTGATGTTTGGGCTACGCTTAGCTGCCGATACTCAGCTGCTTTAAAAGTGAATTTCAACCATGTGCATACTTTTCATTTGATTATTTTTATTGTTTTCCTTCTGCGGATTATTATATCTTGGTGTCAAATGTTTATTGTGTTTTTGAAACCAGATTTTAGCTGTTAAGACACTAAACTAAAAGTGTTAAAAGTTAAAAGTTTTACAACATCAATATTTAGCTGGAAAGCCATAAAACAACACACACACACACACACACACACACACACACACACACACACACACACACACACACTAACACAGGTTAGATAGACAGGCAGATGCATCCAGATGACAGTTAGCTTTCTGTGTTTCCTCCATGTTGGATCTTGATTATTAGCAGTTGGGTCCTCATGAAGCAGCATTGGGTCCTGGATCATGAACTGAAATGAAAAGATCTACCTTTGGGCTTGATTCTGGTTCTAATCATTTAACCAGGGTAGATCAAAATGGCAGAGATGGGACAAAGTCATTGTTTTGTTTATTTTTTGCGAATCACAATCACGTATTAGTACCTTCATGAGTATTTTTTTGCCCCCTTCATCTTATTCAGTGCAGTGTAGTAAATGTGTGTTTTCTGTAAATGTACTACACTGTATGCATTGATTCCTTACATGGTTAAAGTTGACTGTTATCTCACAAATGGTACATTTTAGGACAGTTCGATGTGTTGAGTGTCATGTAGACGAGTCATCCTGATCAGCATGAGTTCCTATTTTAAATGTCAAAAGGATGACACTGAGTTTATTTTATCTTTTTGTGGTTGTCAAGAGATCATTGAGAAACCCAAACCAGCATGTGCAACCGTTGTGTCTGATGCAGTTCATGGCTCTGAGACACAGAACTACATTGTAGGTATAATGCTTCATCAAGTTATAGATCCTTTATTAAGTGTTGGCTTTGGTTATTAAAGGATCCAAGATGTTTAACATTGGGCAAAGGAACAATTTATTTTCACTCTAATTCCATCCATAAGTTACACAATGACTGGATGTATGATGGGTTTCATACACTTTCTGTAATAAAACATTTTAAAGCAAAAATCTTATCAGATGGGAGGCCATGAGAGAAAATCTGATCAATTCAAGGTCCCTGACACAAAAAACTTTGAGAACCACTGTGCTATTCGATCTGATTCTACAGAACCCAGGAGCAACTCTTGAGCATCCCTAATATTTTCAGCAACCCTGCCAGGGCCTTTTGCATCTAATTCAGGAAGTGTGTGCAGTTTGTGTTGTTGACATGTTAGTAGAATATAAACCCAGTAGAGCTCTGAGATCTACTGACTCAGGTCGGATAGTTGAGCCCAGAGTTCAAACTAAACATGATGAAGCAGCTTTTACACAACTGGAACAAACTACCAGCAGAACTGAAATCATTTTTAAATCCAGGTTAAAAACATTTCTCTTCTCCTGAGCTTATGATTGAGCTCTTTTAAAGCACTTTACATTTTAATCTTTCATTTGCACTCTATGTCCTTTTAATGATTTTAAAGCTCATTTATTATTTTATGCTGCAACCTTATATTTAATGCTCTATTCTAGCATTTTATTTATGTCTTTCTATTTTTCTGTACTTTGTTTTTATTATGGGTGTGGGGGGGGGGGTTAATTGTATGTTTTAATGTTTCTGAAATGACATGTTTTTCTGTTTTATGTAAAGCACATGGAGTTGCCATTGTGTATGAAATGCGCTATATAAATAAAACTGCCTTGCCTTGCCTTGCCTCGTTCCAACTGGTGAACAGGTCCAATTACAGTTTCCTGAATGAGTTCCAAATCTTGGACATGAACCCCACAACAACAGGTACTCTGCCATTGTCTATTGGCTGTTGATGTTGGTAACTATGGTGTGGTTGTCTGTTCTCACCAACACATGACTTCCTGAGCATGACAATGAACCTGGATGAGCAAGTATTGGAGAACAAAGGGCACTGCTTAAAGTTAAAAGAGGTTGCTATGTCGATTTTCCCCTGAAGGCCACACACCATCTATCACTCGGTATGAAAAATGAATGATCACAAAGTGAAACAAATTTTTCAGTAATTAAAAACAAAATGCTAAATAATTGTTATTGCACATGCAGTATTTACTGTCCAATGCCTTGTGCCCACCATTAATGATGTCAATCCTGCAAAACTTTAAAATGTTTGTGCTTTTAACTGTGCACCCCTTACTCCATCTCTCGATTTACATCACAGCAGAAGTGTAGAAAGGAGAAACTTGACAAGCACTTCCTTGTTTTTATTGTCTTGATTTCAATCTGCAAGTCAGGATGAACTGGGCGATTTGGTTTTCCTGGAACAAAAACCTTTCCTCTACAAACATTGTGCAACTTCTTCAAAACACTTTTCTGACATCGGGTAAAAAAAAAAAAGTTACTTTAACCATATCTATGCAGGTAGACAAAAAAACATTGAAAAGCACCAATATGTATATACTGTACATGTTAAGTTGAAATACTGGCTTCTGCAACTATATTACTACATCCAGTATATTCTCCGTATTTCCGTTCTGGTGCAGAATCTATCTTTTTTTTGTGGCCCACTGCCCATTCAACCTGATCACTGTTCTGGCCTGTGACTTTTACACATTATGTGCCATCAACACATAATACGATGTTAAGAAGTTGTGGTAATTTCACGTATTTCTGTGAGATCAGGTTGACGCTCATTTCAACACTGCATTTCCAGATATGGAACAGTGGCATACTAACACAGTGTGCTGCAGCAATGGACACACATAAACCAACTGGATTTTACCTGACCTAAAATCCCTCATGAGCTTTGAGTCAGTGTTACATATTTCTCCTGAAAGTAAAATAAAATGTGTTCACATTATTATCACCTATTGCCATATTTTGTTTATGCAAACCTGAAGAATTATCATCAACTCTACAGAGCTTTTATCTTCTTATGGCTCACAATCTTGGATTTGTGCCACAATTACTGCTTGGTTCAGACATTTTCCAGCAGCACACCTGCACACTCTCATTCTCGCTATGCATCTCATCACCTCTCTGGCTGAAAGAAGGGGCAATCAACAGATGGTAGCTCAGTTGTGCCTTCTCTTCTTCGAGCCTCTTATGGTACTGAGTGACAGAGGGAATGGACCCAAAAAGCAGGGCAATGGAAGCTCCCAGGAGGTCTTCTCTGTCCTTCTTCTGTAGGTATGGTGAGTCCCAACTAAACATGACATGAGCCCACCGTGGTAAGCAACATCACACACCCGTGGCAGTAGCACCTCCATGAATCCGGTTATTCAACAGGTCGATGGTGCTGCTGAGAAATTTGCACACCTAGACAGAGAATTTCCTGGAAATATTTCAGCTTATTCTTACCATCCCTTCCGATTTCCAAAGGTCAGTGATGTTGCAGCCACAGATGAAAGGATAATGTCATCGTCTATCTGCAAAGCCACTGGGACAGACTCAGCTGGCGACGGCGGTGGCGAGTAGAGTTTATCACCTTTGATGCAAGCTGACCGTAGCCATGGAGGACAGCCGTTCACATTAAAAAATATTTATACTGATCAGCACTGAAATGTAAAAGACTTTTTTATATTTTATTTTCTCTCTTGTGATTTTTACTTGGGTATCGAAATCGAAGTGTCAATGTAGAAGAAAAACATTATCAACACCGGACAGTAGGTGCTGGAAATGTAAACAAAAAAAAAAAAGAGGTGGCAATTTTTTCATGCACTGTGGGACTGCTCCATGTTTCTGCCCTATGGAAGGCAGTACTGGAAATCCTTGAAAAGTGGCTCAAAAAAACTCCCAAACTGCCATTATCTCCACAATTATGTCTGTTAGGGAACAAATCACATGTGCCACCAGGTAGGCATGGGATGATAACCGTGTTCAAGGTATACTGTGACATGTGTCATACCGTTCCTAAGGTATGAGCTGTTTTTAGTCTGGTCAAAGACAGGAAGTGCAGGTCAGAAATCCCTCAGGTGGTGCAGCTGCAGCGTAGAGTATCATGACCCCTCACACTGTCATTACAGATTCAGCTTAAATGAACATGTCTGTCTTTATTTTTCTTCCTTTTAGGAACATTTTAGAGCTGTAACCACAATACTGCCATACCATGAAACCATGAAACCGTGATATTTTTTCTTATGGTTATCATACCACCAGAATCTCATACCGGCCCATGCCTACCACCAGGCCTGACTAAAGCTGAGCTTCAACTGATGTTTACAGGTGTTGTTGTAGCTGCGAGGTTTATTCTACATAACTGGAAGATTCCACATAGGCCAGAGTTTACAGAATAGTGTAAACTTATGATAGAGACTGGTGCTTTTGAAAAGATGATTGCCAGGGTAAATAATAATTCAAACAAAATAAGCCAGACATGGAAGACTTTTATGACTTTTAGAAACTACAACATCTTGAGAGAGGGTGTAGGATGTGGATGAACAAAATATGTACATGTCTGTTTATGAATAAGTGCAAAGTATGTATGGTTTATGAGTGTACAAGAAACATAAGCTACTAGGTGGTGTAAATGTAGAGCTGCCTTTTTTTCTTTTCTTTTCTTTCTTCTTTGTCTACTTGTTTTGAGGTTTGTTTTCTGTTTATTTTTTCTGAAACTTTCTCAATGACTGAATTCATTATGGTACTTTAATATAAAACGTGCTTTTTAAACATTTAAATTACAAAAATCTAAATGCTAAGTGTTATTTTGCATGCAGTGCGTTTATTATATATTTCTTCATATACATGCAACAATGTGATTGTCTTTTGATTGATTTGTTTAGGCATTTTTAATCTTCTACACTGTCCTGTGCCCCTGCACCATTAATGATGTAAATTCTGTAAAACTTTGTTTGTATTTAACTGCGGACGCCAACTCTCTCTTGATGTACCTCACAGCAGAAGTGTAGAAAGGAGAAACGTGACTGCACTTCTGTTTTTTGTGTATCTCCATGTTCAATCTGCAAGTCACGATGAACTGGTAAACAAAGTCAAAGTTTTGCAAGAAGGCAAAAGCAACATTTAGTATCATAAAATGCGTTCACATTATACTCTGCAGAGCGTTCCTCTTGTCTCATAGTCTTAGTTGAGTCTTGGTTTATAATTCAAGCATTTTCCATCAGCTGCAGCTGTTTCCAGCAAACAAGCTTGAACCTGCCTGCAGCACCAAAGCAGTCAAAGTCTCAGGATTTGTAAGACACCTACAGTATGTATTCACCAAAGGAAAAAGATATCGTAATTATTCATTATTATGTTTTATCTCATAATTACAAGAATATATCTCAAAAGATCTCTTCCTAAACCAGACTGCACAATGTTTCTCTCATCTTCTTCCTCTTTTCTAATAGATGAAAAATTTGTTCAAATAAGGGCATGCTGCCACTCTGAGGGTTTGGCCATGGTCAGTCTTTCCTCTATAAAAATGCCCCTTCCTCCTTATTGTATTCATTGCATCACCTCCTAACACTGAGAAAACAGGGTGAACAGCTTCCATCAGACACCATTCTCCAGAAGGAGGTAAAATATTTTCACTTGGTTGTATTTAACTTAACAAGCTCCGGTACAAACTAGAATTTACGCAGCTTTTAGGGGATTTAATGGATTCTCACATCTCATTTGTCAAAATTTCAAATGTTTTTTAAGAAAAAATTTATACATTACAATCAAATTAAATCCTATGTAAGTCCAGAGTGGCTGTTGTTGCCATTACTTAAAAAAAAACAAAAAAACTATTATCCAGAGATCTTAATGATATCTATCCACACTGTGGGTTCCCAACCCAGTGCAGGGCTGTATGTGGTGACAGCATGACAAGCAAGTTGTGCAAGGGTGTGTGTGTAAAATACTACACAATTTGGATCAAAACTATTTGAATTAAAATTAGCTTTTGAGTGAGTACTGTATGCCGGCATCACTCTTTCCATTGGTGATGTCCCTTAACAGCCCTGCACCTACTTTACACTACAAGTGCGTATAATTACACTGTTTCTATCAAACATTATACACAGAAGGAAAGTAGTATGTTGAAAGTCTAACTGTAAGCATTTTAATGTGCTGATGTCATAATGTTAACATGACAACCTCAGCTGAGCATTTAGTGCAGCTGATCACAGTTTTAAAACAGTCAGGTGTCCACATGAACAGTAAAAATCTGTTTACTTGCTTTACTGATTCCTCCTGTTCATACTGACCATTAGAAGATCCTTCATAATGCACTTACAATGTAAATGATTGGCAACAAAATCTATAGGCCTCCTCCTGTGCTAAAAGTTTATATGAAGTTAATGTGAAGCTTCAGCCGTCCAAATGAGTCAAATTCAGTAGATGTATTTTAATGCCTTTTTTGTCCCTCTTTTTGTTACTATACTTCCACCACAGCTCAACAGGAAACACTAAGAGGGAATTTGATGCTAAAAAGACTGTAAATGTGTCAGATATCACTTGATATGACTAACTCACACTGCTGAAGCTCAATAGAAGCTTCACATCAACTTTCAAATGCATTGCACTAAATGACTGCGTGGACACACTGTGAATTTTGGCCCCCATTACTTACATTTACAGCACATTTAAAAGAGATCCTTTACTAGCCAGTATAGACAAGAGGAATGATTACACCAAGGGAAACCTCTTTCACTCTTTCACTGTTCATTGGACACCTGACTGCTGTTTTAACACGCACCGGGAAAACTTGAAAGCTGTCCTTTAAGTGCAGTGAGTCTGACAGCTGATCTTGGCCTTTCCTATGTCACCATCATCAGGCCAAACTTTACTTTTTTTTTATCTTAACATCGTAGTGAGATCTGCACAAATGCATTGGGGCAGAAAACAAACCAGAAGAACTGAATGTTTGTGACAAATGGACTTGTGTGGAGATCAACATTCGGCCCATTCAGATCTTTAACTAAGTAAAAGTCCAGTACAACAATTCCAAAATACCTTAAGTTCTCAAAGTCCTCAGACGTAAAAGTACATATATGACATAATTAGATTATTAGATTATTATTTGTTAATTTTACGGTACAGTCTATACCTGCTCTACATGTTAAGTGCCTTGAGATTGTGATTTGGCGCAATGTAAAGACAGATTTGATCACTTTGAGCCATGAGCAGTTATTTAAGATAAAAAATAGCTGACATTATTCCCCTCTAAACCCAAATGTACATATCTGAAATGTGACAAGAGGCCCCAACTAGGCACTGTTTGTATGACTGCCAAAAAAGGTCAGGAAACACTGATGTAAATTTTGATAATGTGTTGTGTTGATGAGTTTGTTTTTGTGATGTAAAATCTTAATTTGTAAGGAGTATCTCAAAATTGTACCCAAGTACTATTAGTTATTGAGTTAATGTGCTTCGTTACTTTCACTTGCTTTGTTAATTGCTGCATAATCTGCACAAACTGAAAAAATAATGGTGGAAAACATTTAATGCCCAGAGAAGGAAACCTCCCTTTTGTCTCATAGTGCATCATTATTCATTTGTGTCTAAATGGCGATTTTATTGATATTCTCTAAAATGAATAGAAAATACTAGCTACTTGTTTAAAAGTTAGATTGTAGAACATTAAATGCTGACCTTTATGACTGTAGTGTAATTCCTCAGCAGGTTTCTCCAGGTTTGCAACCTTCACTGAAGAATTAACTATATATTTAGTGAGGGTTTTTTGTTGTACATTTTGATATAATACATTTAAATGTGAAGAGCCAAAGTAGCGATTTGTTCTGCGCTTAATAAGAGAAGAGACATTCACATACTTCCTCTTATTATTATTATAATTAGCCCTGTTTTACTGATCTTTTCGTTTAAAGTATCATCACTGTGCCCATTAACTTGATCTGTGTGCAGATGGCTGGCCTGTGTTGGGTGGTGGTGGGGCTGGCCGTCTTCCTGTCTGCTGAAAACTGTTTGGCTGCTGTGGACCCGAATAAACTTGCAGGAATTGTAGATGGCATCTTGAAAGAGTGAGTTAACTTTTGAATCATTCATTGAAAGATTTTTAGGTAATGCTTATGTCATAGATCCTTAATTTCAGACTAATGTCCTGGGAATTGAGTAATTCTGAGGTATTATTAATGATTTCATGGTAAGATGGTAAGAAAAAAGTGTTAAATTAGTAATAACCCACTCATTGCATTTGGGTCTGTTGGTAATTTACACCATTGATAGTTCTTAGTTTTCAATGTGTAGTTTTGTGTGTCAAACATATTTTATATATATATACATATATTTTTTTTCCTTCCAATAATTTCCTAAAAGCACCCATAACAGTTTCTTCTTATAATTTGGAAGTAAACAGGAAATGTGCTCATAGAGGAGTTTTTATTCATTTAGTTTGTATTCATCACCCCAGTACACCATCACCACCCATTATGACCTCAATAATAAACATAGAGTGGAATTATAACCTTTTTGACAACTTCGGCTAATTATCCATGGTGTCCTTTGTTTTTCTATGTAAATCTAAGAATTTTACATGGAAAAGTAGAATTCAGATTAATTGTATCCTGCAGAGGACAGAGAAAGACAGCAACAGTGCCACTTAGTGGTCAACTTAGGTTATTGCCTTACACATTATTTTATGAAACAACTCATGTTGGGTTCTACACCAAAATATCTAAGATACATGGTTGCATGTTGTGTATATTTTTGTTTTGGCAGGTATGGAAGACATGCCATGCTCAGTCTGGCTGTTAGGATCCCAGACAATCAGAACCTGAACATTGACCAAATCCTTAACCAAGTCTTCAAAAGTGACCCTGGTAATGAAGTAAAGAAGAAGATCAACAATGGTGAGGTGTACATTGGCAGCAGGGTGATTGCAGCTAAAGTTCTCAAACGGTCCAAAGGAAACACAGATAATGCAGAGTCACGTGTTGTGGACCACTTGGACCACTTGACCAACCGTTGCAATCGTAACACGAATGATATGTTGCTTTTCTATGTTAACTCCTTCCCATGTGTCGAACAACTTTCAAATCGCCATAACATCCTCCAAAGAATAAAAAACATTCAACGCTGGAATAGTTTCGCTGTTGTCTTTTCTGGGATACACAGTACTGATGAACAACGACGTAGAGCCCTTCATCTGCTTGGGATGTCAATTGGCCTGAACAACATATTCCGATGTCATGGACCTAGTGGTCAGATGAAGTGCACCTGCTGCTCCCGTGGTACTCAAGTTGTAGACTATTGTGTTTTAGATGACACAAAACTATCCACTGCATCTATACAGCCTAATCAAAGCAATAGAAAGAATGGATGGAGAATATACAAAAGAGTTTGCAGGCCCAGATGGAGAATACGTAGAAGAGTGAGCTGGCCCAGATGGAGACGCAGAGTTTGCAGGCCCAGATGGAGACGCAGAGTTTGCAGGCCCAGATGGAGAATACGCATAAAAGTCAGAAGGCCCAGATGGAGAATACGAAGAGTGTGTTGGCCCAGATGGAGAATAAGTAGAAGAGTGAGCTGGCCCAGATGGAGAATACGCAGAGTTTGCAGGCCCAGATGGAGAATACGCAGAGTTTGCAGGCCCAAATGGAGAATACGCATAAAAGTGAGAAGGCCCAGATGGAGAATACGCAGAGTTTGCAGGCCCAGATGGAGAATACGTAGAAGAGTGAGAAGGCCCAGGTGGAGAATACGCAGAAGAGTGTGTTGGCCCAGATGGAGAATACGTAGAAGAGTGAGCTGGCCCAAATGGAGAATACGCATAAAAGTGAGAAGGCCCAGGCGGAGAATACGCAGAGTTTGCAGGCCCAGGTGGAGAATACGTAGAAGAGTGAGCTGGCCCAGATGGAGAATACGCATAAAAGTGAGAAGGCCCAGATGGAGAATACGTAGAAGAGTGTGTTGGCCCAGATGGAGAATACGTAGAAGAGTGAGCTGGCCCAGATGGAGAATACGCATAAAAGTGAGAAGGCCCAGATGGAGAATACGCAGAAGAGTGAGCTGGCCCAGATGGAGAATACGCAGAGTTTGCAGGCCCAGGTGGAGAATACGCAGAGTTTGCAGGCCCAGATGGAGAATACGCATAAAAGTGAAAAGGCCCAGATGGAGAATACGTAGAAGAGTGTGTTGGCCCAGATGGAGAATACGTAGAAAAGTGAGCTGGCCCAGATGGAGAATACGCATAAAAGTGAGAAGGCCCAGATGGAGAATACGCAGAAGAGTGAGCTGGCCCAGATGGAGAATACGCAGAGTTTGCAGGCCCAGATGGAGAATACACATAAAAGTGAGAAGGCCCAGGTGGAGAATACGCAGAGTTTGCAGGCCCAGATGGAGAATACGTAGAAGAGTGAGCTGGCCCAGATGGAGAATACGCATAAAAGTGAGAAGGCCCAGGTGGAGAATACGCAGAAGAGTGTGTTGGCCCAGATGGAGAATACGTAGAAGAGTGAGCTGGCCCAAATGGAGAATGCGCATAAAAGTGAGAAGGCCCAGGTGGAGAATACGCAGAAGAGTGTGTTGGCCCAGATGGAGAATACGTAGAAGAGTGAGCTGGCCCAAATGGAGAATACGCATAAAAGTGAGAAGGCCCAGGTGGAGAATACGCAGAGTTTGCAGGCCCAGATGGAGAATACGCATAAAAGTGAGAAGGCCCAGGTGGAGAATACGCAGAAGAGTGTGTTGGCCCAGATGGAGAATACGTAGAAGAGTGAGCTGGCCCAAATGGAGAATGCGCATAAAAGTGAGAAGGCCCAGGTGGAGAATACGCATAAAAGTGAGAAGGCCCAGGTGGAGAATACGCAGAGTTTGCAGGCCCAGATGGAGAATACGTAGAAGAGTGAGCTGGCCCAAATGGAGAATACGCATAAAAGTGAGAAGGCCCAGATGGAGAATGCGCATAAAAGTGAGAAGGCCCAGATGGAGAATACGCAGAAGAGTGTGTTGGCCCAGATGGAGAATACGTAGAAGAGTGAGCTGGCCCAAATGGAGAATGCGCATAAAAGTGAGAAGGCCCAGGTGGAGAATACGCATAAAAGTGAGAAGGCCCAGATGGAGAATACGAAGAAGAGTGTGTTGGCCCAGATGGAGAATACGTAGAAGAGTGAGCTGGCCCAAATGGAGAATGCGCATAAAAGTGAGAAGGCCCAGATGGAGAATGCGCATAAAAGTGAGAAGGCCCAGATGGAGAATGCGCATAAAAGTGAGAAGGCCCAGATGGAGAATGCGCATAAAAGTGAGAAGGCCCAGATGGAGAATGCGCATAAAAGTGAGAAGGCCCAGGTGGAGAATACGCATAAAAGTGAGAAGGCCCAGGTGGCGAATACGCATAAAAGTGAGAAGGCCCAGATGGAGAATACGTAGAAGAGTGTGTTGGCCCAGATGGAGAATACGTAGAAGAGTGAGCTGGCCCAGATGGAGAATACGCATAAAAGTGAGAAGGCCCAGATGGAGAATGCGCATAAAAGTGAGAAGGCCCAGATGGAGAATACGCAGAAGAGTGTGTTGGCCCAGATGGAGAATACATAGAAGAGTGAGCTGGCCCAAATGGAGAATGCGCATAAAAGTGAGAAGGCCCAGGTGGAGAATACGCATAAAAGTGAGAAGGCCCAGATGGAGAATACGAAGAAGAGTGTGTTGGCCCAGATGGAGAATACGTAGAAGAGTGAGCTGGCCCAAATGGAGAATGCGCATAAAAGTGAGAAGGCCCAGATGGAGAATACGCATAAAAGTGAGAAGGCCCAGGTGGAGAATACGCAGAGTTTGCAGGCCCAGATGGAGAATACGTAGAAGAGTGAGCTGGCCCAGATGGAGAATACGCATAAAAGTGAGAAGGCCCAGATGGAGAATACGCATAAAAGTGAGAAGGCCCAGATGGAGAATACGCAGAAGAGTGTGTTGGCCCAGATGGAGAATACGTAGAAGAGTGAGCTGGCCCAGATGGAGAATATGTAGAAGAGTGAGCTGGCCCAGATGGAGAATACGCAGAGTTTGCAGGCCCCGATGGAGAATACACATAAAAGTGAGAAGGCCCAGATGGAGAATACGCATAAAAGTGAGAAGGCCCAGATGGAGAATACGCAGAGTTTGCAGGCCCAGATGGAGAATACGTAGAAGAGTGAGCTGGCCCAGATGGAGAATACGTAGAAGAGTGAGCTGGCCCAGATGGAGAATACGCAGAGTTTGCAGGCCCCGATGGAGAATACACATAAAAGTGAGAAGGCCCAGATGGAGAATACGCATAAAAGTGAGAAGGCCCAGGTGGAGAATACGCAGAGTTTGCAGGCCCCGATGGAGAATACGTAGAAGAGTGAGCTGGCCCAGATGGAGAATACGCATAAAAGTGAGAAGGCCCAGATGGAGAATACGCATAAAAGTGAGAAGGCCCAGGTGGAGAATACGCAGAAGAGTGTGTTGGCCCAGATGGAGAATACATAGAAGAGTGAGCTGGCCCAAATGGAGAATACGCATAAAAGTGAGAAGGCCCAGGTGGAGAATACGAAGAAGAGTGTGTTGGCCCAGATGGAGAATACGTAGAAGAGTGAGCTGGCCCAGATGGAGAATACGCATAAAAGTGAGAAGGCCCAGGTGGAGAATACGCATAAAAGTGAGAAGGCCCAGGTGGAGAATACGCAGAGTTTGCAGGCCCAGATGGAGAATACGTAGAAGAGTGAGCTGGCCCAGATGGAGAATACGCATAAAAGTGAGAAGGCCCAGATGGAGAATACGTAGAAGAGTGAGCTGGCCCAGATGGAGAATACGTAGAAGAGTGTGTTGGCCCAGATGGAGAATACGCAGAGTTTGCAGGCCCCGATGGAGAATACGTAGAAGAGTGAGCTGGCCCAGATGGAGAATACGCAGAGTTTGTAGGCCCAGATGGAGAATACGCAGAAGAGTGAGCTGGCCCAGATGGAGAATACACATAAAAGTGAGAAGGCCCAGATGGAGAATACGCAGAGTTTGCAGGCCCAGGTGGAGAATACGCATAAAAGTGAGAAGGCCCAGATGGAGAATACGCAGAGTTTGCAGGCCCAGATGGAGAATACGCAGAAGAGTGAGCTGGCCCAGATGGAGAATACGCAGAGTTTGCAGGCCCAGATGGAGAATACGCAGAGTTTGCAGGCCCAGATGGAGAATACGTAGAAGAGTGAGGCGATGGGGTCGTAGAGTTTAGTTAAATTTTGGGATGTGATGTGGTTCACAGAAAATATTTGTTAGAACCTCAGAACAAATCCACTTTAACTAAGACAGACTCATTGTGCTTAATAACAGGATCAAGAATCTACAGCCATGCTTGTGGCTGTGTGTATTCAACCACAGCAGTGCTTTGAGCTTAACGCTAATGCCAGCAAGCTAACATTCTCACAATGTCAAATCTATAATATGTACTATGTTCATCATTTCAGTTGAGTGTGTTAGCATTTAGTTTTTCAATAAAGTGGTCATAAAGTAAAGTATTAGACACCTTAAACTTTGGAACTGATGATGGCGCCAGAAAAAAGTAAAGGCAGGCAAAGTTACTGCAGCCCATCCTCAGGGGAGACATGAATGTCTGCACCAAAATTCATGATGATTCATTCAGTAGTAGTTATTGAGACAATTCACTCAAAAAAACAAGCAAACAAAAAAAAGCCTGTCACATCTGTCGGTAATCCATTCAAAAGCTGTTGACCAAAGTGGTGGACTGTAACCATATGACAATCTAATATCAAACTTTTTCATAGTGATTTTATGTCTCCCATTTAAAGCCATATTGTTTGTTAAATGTTAACACCAGTGTTGAAATGTTATCAATGTACCAGTGTTTTTTTTATTAATATTATCTTTTACTTTTTTAACTTAGGAACCCTAAGTTAAGAGTGATCTGGTAATGGACTGCTAAACACTCAGAGTCATGTGACAAACCATGCTCACTCCGATGTTATATTTTAATGTTAAGAATGATAAGGATGTGAACACCTAATGATAATACAGATGAATAAAGATAATAGAAAAAATAAGATCCCAACTCTGGCCACTGTCAGAACAAAGTTAAAACCATTATGTCCTCCACTGACTTTGTTTTAAGTACTAAGGGACCTATATCTGACTATACTCTCAGTGAAAACTTTCAGTACTAAACTCACTAGTAAAAGTGTTTTGTAGCAATATATTTTGTTTACTTTACCCTGAAATAAAGAACAAATGTGGTCTTCCTGTCCTCAGTATTTACAGACCTTATATCATTGTACTCTGTGTTTCTGTAAATCATTACCAAATCTCTCTATATTTTGCTTTTTTATGATTAAAGCTCGGCTCAGCATCCATTTTGGTTTGTGTGTCTTTCATTTGCTAAACAGTGGATGACGACATTATAATGTTTAACATAGTTTGGAGTCTGTAGGCCAAACAGAACAAACAGGTGTTGTTCCACTGAGCTTAACAGACTGACAATGGCATAGAGAACAGCCTCTCTGTATACATATTAAGTTATTTTATACTAGACTATATAACATCATAGTGAACTATACAACATATGTTTTAACACCAGTACACTACACATACTAAAAACCACAAAAGATAAAACTGCAGTGGTGTGTGAAACCAAGAGAAATCTAAATAACTAATGGATATATTATGGTTTACAAATGAATAAAACATTTAGTAACCAAGGGCCCCCTGAAACCCCTGAACTTGGGAACTATGTGCTAAAATGGCTAAATCTGTCACACAGTTCTTTCTATATTGATGTAAACCCACTCCAAATTAGGCACACCAGCTAAAAATGTATAAAATGGAATTAATTTGAATGAATATGAATATGAATATGACGGTTATCAAGCTAGTGGTTCGTTCAACAAAGACAAAATGACAATACAATAGCAATTAAATGATAGTCAGAAAACATGACAGGGTAACTAAATAACTCAACATGCACTTTGGTTTCAGTATAGACCGTTTCATATCTCAGTATTTGAGGAAATCATGGAGCTGTTTTCAGTACATACCACATCTCAGCAGCAAAAGAGAAGAGGGGACATTACCTGGTCACTGTATTTACCACCACTGGCCACGGGAGGGCGTTCAATTACAATAAATGAAAGGAGCTTTTAATAAAGTATACATATATGAACCTGTTTCACAAGAAAATAGAAAACAAGATAGCTTGCTTGCAAAATAAGATAAATAACTGAATGAATACAGAAATACATATTGATAAACTTCATCAATCTGTTGACACTGTTAGACATACATGAGAAGAAGAGAGAGTGTCTAGTTGATATGTGTGTCTATAATATTTATAACTTATTGTCATCTCCTCCACAACAAGACGTTTGAGGTTTTCAAAGTAGAAAAAAAAGAAAAAGAAGAGTAAAGTTCAATACTTTTTTTTAATGTTCATTGCAGTGTCACCTACATCCTTATGTTAGTTATACTTAGGGGTGAAGCCAGTGATGCATTGTAATTGTGATTCATATGAATTCACCTTACAAAAATGTCATTCAGTAAAACAAAAGAAAAACATTTTATCATGATCATATGGTCATATATTTATGTTTGGACTTTCAGATAACTACCCAAATTAACCACTTAACATACGCCCCTATTTTTTATGCTGTTAGCCTAAACGACATGCCCAAGTTGTGAGCAGCACAGATCCCACATAGTTTGAGACTCAGAGATGTGTCTGGTATCATTGGAAAGGAAACACTCTCAGGATTCTTGTGTCTGTGTCTGTGTGATTCTGTGACTTACTGACAAAGAGTGGCAGAGGTTACAATGATGGGGTTGTTTACTCGCCCATAGGTTTGCCTTTACAATGACATGTGTACAGACATTCAGGGACCTCTCAGCAGGATATAGACACAATGAGGCCACAGCCACAGGTCTTGGCTTCATGCAGTCAAAAGACCAAAAGATGAATTTTTCAGAGTTATTTTTCAACAGGTATGTCCATACTTAGGGGTAAAGCCTTTGATGCATTGTAATTGTGATTCATATGAATTCACCTTACAAAAATGTCATTCAGTAAAACAAAATTAAAACATTTTATCATGATTGTATGTTTATATATTTATGTTTGGACTTTCAGAAATATAACTACCCAGAATAAACAACATTATTTTATTTTTAATACCATGTATTTGAAGCATCATTGGTAGGCTACTACTCTGAATTTGTTGAAGGTTTTTTTTTTACAAACATTTACTGCCTTGAAAGGGGTGGGAAAATGCAAAAATGTCTTTTACTTCATCCTTTGAGATTTGTTTTTGTCTTTGTGAGTCAACAAAACAAGTCATTGTATTTTAATGTAAAATATTGGTGTTATACTGTATGACAATACAATATTTAGTTACACTGAATGCTACACATGACCCAAAATATTGATTAAATGTGATTCCTTTAGCAATAACTCCCTTAATTTAGTATTTTGACACACATACTTCTGGATGAAAAAAAGGGTAAGAGTTGATATTTTAATATTATTATACATTACTCTTTTTATTTTAAATGAATGGCCTTTGGACACTAAATTCAGACACCTCGTCTTTGACTCACATAACTTTTTAAAAAGAAAAACAGCATCAGACTTACCTGTTGACATTTCACAATGGATTTGTGTAATCAGAAAGAACATAAAAAACCACCAACAACAAAAATAATCAATGTCAAGTCATTTTCATATGAGCAGTGTGTAGAAACAATACAATCACAAACAATAAAAATAAAACCATATATGAACACACAAGAGGTTTAGCTATTCAGGTAAAATCTTTGGTTCATTTTTTATTACAGGTTTTTAGACTTAGCAGGGTTTGAAAATACATGTTTAGGTCAGTTTGTCAGACTTTGTATTTTATGTTGTTGTACATTTCCTGTTTTATTTTGAAAGTCTAGTCTTCCCCTGTGCTGTCAGTTTTACTTCCCCTCTTTGTTCTTTTTCCCGCCTTAGTTGATTACCTATTTGTTTCACCTGTGTCTTGCCTCCCTGTGTGTATATAACCCCGCCCCACCATGTCTTCCTGGCCAGATTGTCTTTGTTACCCTGTGTACTTGCGCTCTCGCGTTGTTCATGTTTGTTTCTTTGTGTAAGACCGGTTTGTTTGTTTTTTGACCTCAGATTTTCTGCCTGCTCCTTGCCTGTTTTGGTTGCCTGATTCCTGCTAGCCTTTTCGTGTATGACCACCTGCCTCCTCTTTGGATTAAAGAACTTGCTTTACTGGACTTTGTACCTCTGCCTCGCTTCCCCTTCCTGCAACTGGGTCCACACTCACCAGCCATTACAGTTTGTTTAATAGTTGAATAAGATACTCTCTCTCATTTCTTGAAGAATTTTATTTTATGAATGTATAATTTGGCTAAAATAATATGCAGATTAATGACAAATCGGTCATTGCTGTAGAATTTAGGATTATTGAATGTGAATAACAAATCATGTTCTTTGAAAGCAAAATGTCCTTCTTGAAATATGTTTTAAGATCCAATTCAAAGTCAGCCCAAAACATTGTCACATATACACAGTGAATAAAAAACATTACCTTACAAAAAGAGGATTTATCTACATTACGAATACATTTGTAAATAATGGAAGTGACATGGAATTCTTTGATTTTGTTATACAGCACATATTTTAATGGGAGAGTAAATATAGTGTTTCATATTCTACCATCAAGAGCCTGATCTATTCATTTATATATAACAGGATGTATTGTTCTTGAAGTGAGTGAAGGTCTGAAGAAACAGATTTTTTTTGTCAAAGATGGAAATGCCGTCAACTGTTCTAGCACTTTGACCTACATAGCACATCTAAGATCGTCAACGGCAAAAGGGAAGAGGGGAAGTTTTACAATCACTACACTTACCAACACTGGCCACAGGAGGGCGTTCAATTACAGTAAATAAAAGGAGCCTTCTATGAAGATGCTGACTTTTCTCTTAGATAAAATGGGTCAATCTAAAACCCACGCAAGTGTCAGTTTAGTTTAACTATTTAATTTTTTACATTAATTAATGTTTTTCCAGTTCAGATAAAGGCATGAGTATCTGGATACAGAGAATGCTTATCAGTTATGTGATGGTGGTAGTTGACTGACGGTATGAGAGGAAGAAAGTGTCTGACAGATTTGTGTGTCTTACTTTCATCTCCTCCACACCTCTTATTAACAACAATATTCAAAATGATAATAAAGGGTAACAGTAATAATAAATAATATATACTATAACAATAGTGATCAATAGTAATAATGATAATATTACTGAGACTTTAACTTCATTGTAGTATTCAGTACTTTATTCAAACTGAATACAGGACCAGTCAAAAGTTTGGACACACTTTCTTTTTGGAGGGAATGTGAAAGTGTGTCCAAACTTTTCACTGGTACTGAACGTTAAAGCACAGAGTCTGAAGAACACAAAATATGTAACTATGCAAATTCTTACAGTCTGGACTGTATGTATATAGATAGATAGATAGATAGATAGATCAGTGTCAGCTGGGATAGGCTCCAGGCCCCAGAGACCATTTAAAAAGGATTACAGGTGTAGGTTTATAGATGTTGAAGGCCTGAGTTTTTGGTGATGTGTCTCTATATGTGGCTTCTATGAACACGCTGAGTTATCTTTATTTATGCTCTCTTAGATAAGATGAGTCAAACTAAAGCCTGCTTCATTCTCAGTTTAACCCTTTCATTTTTGCATGACATAATTTGAATACTTTCACATTTCAGATAAAGGCATGAGCACCTGGATACAGAGAGTGCTCCTCAGTTTCTTGGAAACTTACATTTCTTCAATATTCAGCAAGTAAGAACCACTGTTGTTTCACTGAATATAAAATATAAAATGCACATTATAGGCTGAATGGTAAACATACTTCTTTTTTACTTTGTACATTTTCTTTATTTGTGCAATGAAGTGATAATAATACAAATTTAAAACAACCCAAAACATGGTGTTGGAAGAGAGGACAGAATCCACACAGAACAAAAAAGAGAAAATCAACCAACAAACAACCAGAAAGTACATAAAGACACAAAGTACAAAGCTCAAATGAGATTAATCTGCCTAAATATGCACATCAGAGTGTGTTGGTATGTATGTGTGTGTGTGTGTGTGGTAGTGTGTCTATAGAGGTAGTTGGGTGGGTTTCAGGTTGAGGATGGGGGTGAGGGGAGTGATTTATCTATTTCATTATTATCATTATGATCATCACTACTCTTAGTTTCACTCATTCCCTCTCTAGGATGTGAGGGCAGCACTTGTCAAACAGTAAGGTCTATCTGGATGTGAAATGATGGAAAGCAGTGGGGCTACCGGCCTGTGGTGGTGGAGGGGTGGGGGTTGTGTTGTGGAGAGGGAGGGGAGGAGGGAGAGGGAGGAAGATGTTGAATGACTGTAAGAGAGGAAGAGAGAGTGTCTGGCAGATGTGTGTGTCTATAATATTTATAACTATGATTACTGTCATCTCCTCCACATGTCTTACTAACAACAATATTTAAAATGACAATAATGGTAACAATAATAATAACAGTAGTGATCAATAGTAATAATGATAATATTACTGAGTCTTTACATCATGAAAACGGATGGTTACAGAAGTAACCGTGGTTCTATGAATGAAGGTCAACACGCCACCGTATGGGTCACTCGAGGGTGAGCTGTTTCAGGAGACAATGTAGCAAATTAACACCTCCGCCCAGCGGGCGCAATCAGAGCCTATTAATACAGCTGTGCGATCACCGGCTCACTCTCTTTTTCTCGACTGAGGCCGAACTAGCCTTCTGAATGACAAAGCAAGCTGGCGTGTTGACCTTCATTCATAGAACCACGGTTACTTCTGTAACCATCCGTTCTATTTCATATCTGGTCAACACGCCACCGTATGGGTCAATAGTATAGCAAATAAGGTCAGGCAGGAGGTGTAGTGAGGCAAAAAACACTCAGGACAACCAGTTAACAGATCAGAACACATTTTAATGAGAATAATTAATCTCCAGGTTTGTGGTTCCAGGTTCGTGGCACAATAGCCAAAGGCCGACGAAGGCCACCTGCTGTGAACGAAAACACTTTCTATTGAAAAGGAGAAAAGGTCCCCATAACAGAACATCCTTAATAAAGGAACACAACCACCGGGTGAATATCAACCCTGAAGCCATGGTCCAGCATGGCAGGGACCACAAATCTCACAGGCCTGCTTGCAGAACAGCAGAGGCCATGGATGAAGCAACATTTAGCCAGTAGAACCTTGCAAAGGTCCCAGAAGAGGCCCAACCAGCCGCTGCACAAATGTCCTCCAAGGGAGCCCCCTTGAAGAGCGCCCAAGAGGTAGCATCCCTCTGGTGGAGTGGGCCACCACCCCCCTAGGTGGAGGGACCCCAGCATTATCATAGGCCAGAGCTACGGCCTGGACAACCCAGCGGGCCAAACGCTGCTTGGATAGAGCTTGGCCCACCTTAGCACCCCCATAACAGACAAAGAGCTGATCAGTCTGTCTAACGGGGCTCGTACGGGCGATGTACACCCTCAGGGACCGGACTGGACAGACCAAGTGTAACCGGGCCTCCTCCACAGATGCCTGGGGTGGAGGATGGAAGGGCTCCAGAACCAAGGGCCTTAAAACAAAAGACCGAGGGAGCACTTTAGGTAAGAAGTCTGGATTTGGCAGGAGAGAGACGGCAGAGCCCTCCTCTCCCAACCTCAAACAAGACGGATGCACAGACAGGGCATGTAGTTCAGAGACCCGCTTTGCCGAGGCCAGGGCAAGAAGACAAAAACGTCTTGAGGGAAAGAAGCTCCAGCCCCAAACTGGTCAAAGGCTCAAAAGGAGGCTCCGACAGAGCCTGCAACACCACCTGCAAATCCCATGATGGGACCATGGTGGCCGGATACGCCTAGCCCCCCTCAAAAACTGGCTAATAAGGGGCTGCGAGCCCATTGTCCTACCCTCAATAGGGATGTGACGGTCAGATACAGCCGCCACATAGCCCTGTAAGGTGGACTTTGTCAATCCCTTCCCCAACAGGGACTGCAAAAATAAGAGGACTGCCCGTGTCCCACAAGAGACTGGGTCCCAGCCCTTCTCTGCACACCACTGGCAAAACCGTTTCCATCTGCCGGCATAAGCTCTGGCTGCCTGCAGGGTAGCCATAACAGCAGGACTCAAACTGCTGAGCGGTTCCCATCTACAGGCCAGACATGCAGCCTGTAAATCCCCGGATTCTGGTGCCAGAGCTGTCCTTGAGCCTGTGACAGCATGTTCGGCCTGACTGGGGAGGCACCATGGGGTTCCTGCCAGCAGCCTCTGCAAAGTTGCCATCCATGGTTGATGTGGCCAATCTGGGGCCACAAGCAGAACCCTGGCCTCCATCATCCCCACCCTGGCCAGAGCAGCTGGTATGAGGAGAAAGGGAGGAAATGCATACAGCAGGTCCTGGGGCCACTGGCCCGCAAGAGCATCCACCCCCAATGTTCCTGTTGGACCTGCTATGGAGTACCATAGTGGGCAATGGGTGGTCTCCCGTGAGGCAAAGAGGTCCACCTGGGCCTCTCCGAAGCGAGACCAAATGGCTTCCACAATCTGCGGGTGAAGCCGCCACTCCCCTGGCCTGGGGCCGCCCCTGGACAGGAGGTCTGCTGCCATGTTCACTGCCCCTGGCAAGTAGATGGCCTTCAGGGACACACCCTGTGCATGAGCCCAGAGGAGGAGCTTGTGTGCCAAGTTGTGCAGGGACCCTGACCGCAGTCCGCCCTGCCGGTTGACGTAAGCGACCACAGTCGAATTGTCGGTCCGAACCAACACATACTTCCCCCGAATTGCAGGAAGGAAATACACCAAGGCTCGATACACTGCCTCCAGTTCGAGCAGGTTGATGTGAGCCCCTCTCCAAAAGGGACCCCACAGGCCCCGGACCGGGTGGGTCGCCCATAGGGCCCCCCAGCCTTCTTTTGAGGCGTCTGTAGTTATGGTCACCCTTGAGCACACCGGCCCCAGCGGAACTCCCTCCCTGAGGCCTAGGGCTGTGGTCCACCACGCAAGTGCTGGAAGGCAAATTGCAGACACCAGGATAGCCCTCAGGCCATCCTCGTGGGGGCACACTCTGTGCCTGGCAAGCCAACGCTGCAGCGGCCGCATGTGAAGCAACCCCAGGGGCACCACCTGGGACGCCGCTGCCATGAGGCCCAACAGCCTCCGGCCACACTTCACTAAGATGTGCTTGCCCACAGTCAACTGTGACAAGCTGTCCATCAGCACCGCTGTCCTCTTCAAGGTGAGGACAGCTCTCATTAAGGTCAAATCCAGAACCAAACCCAGATACTCCACCCTCTTTGATGGAACAAGGCAACTCTTCTCCCTGTTCAAGGCCAGCCCCAGGTTCTTGAGGTTGTTCAACACCGTCAAGGTGTCGAGCTGGGCCTGACGCTCTGACGGGGAGCACACCAGCCAATCGTCCAGGTAATTCAAAATATGAATGCCCTGTCGACGGAGAGGTGCCAGCACTGCCTCCATGCACTTTGTGAAGGTGCGAGGAGACAAGGACAGGCCGAACGGGAGGACGGCGTACTCGTATGCTGTGCCTTGAAAGAAGAAACGGAGGTACTTCCTGTGACCTCTGTGAATAGGAATGTGGAAGTACGCATTGCGCAGATCCACCGTAGTGAACCAGTTTCCATGCCTTACAGCTGACAGAAGGCGCGACAGACGAAGCATACGGAAGGGCAGGCGTTTTAGGAAGCCATTGAACCCCTTCAGGTTCAAGATAGGACGGAGGCCACCGTCCTTTTTCGGAACCAAGAAGTAGGTTGAATAAAACCCTTGGTGCATCTCGCCACTGGGGACGGGTGTTATTGCCCCCTTCTTCAGAAGGGCCGAAACCTCTGTCACAAGGGACTGACAATCTGCCCTGTTGCTGAGGAGGGTAGGAACAATGCCGGGAAACGGCGGTGGTCTGGTTCTGAACTGGAGTCTGTATCCTGACTCCAGTGTATTTAGTACCCAAGGGCACCGAGTACACTGGCGCCAGTGAGCAAGGTGCTGAGGAGTGGAGCGTGAAGCCGGAGGCTGACAACCGTCAGCGCCGGCCACCAGCTGACCCCGATCTGGCACCCCCACTGCGGTCATAGCGAAAGGAATGCTGGCGAGCCGGGCGTCCCCGGACTGGGAACCCCTGGGCGGCAGGCTGCGGCGCCCTGGAGGCCGTATAGCTGACTTGAAAGGATCCACGACCCCAACGCAAGCGTGAGGCCGGCACATCCCTCACAGAGCGTGTCAGCTCCCTCGTCCTACGAGACTGCTCCAAGGCTGCCTCACAGGGTGGGCCAAAGATCTCTCCTGGCACCACTGGAGCTGCCAGCACAGCAATGCAATCCTGGTCGGACAGATTGGATTGTGACAGCCAGACCATAGAGGCCATTGATTGGCCAAGGGCTTGGGCATGCGCAATGTTGACCCGCAGCAACATGTCCGCCACACGGAGCATCTCCGTCATCTCATCACTCGGGGCTGCTGAAGCCAAATCCTGCAGCAGACCCTCCAAATAAAGCAGCAACAAAGAATTGGTGCACGCCAACCTGGCCGCCAACGCCGAGGCATGATAAGCCCTGCGGAGCTGGTTATCAGTGGCCCTGCAGCGCCTGTCAGGGTGATTTGCTTCCCTGCCAGCCCTTGCCACAGCTCCTGCCAACATAGCAAAGGTGGCCCCAACTCGGGGGGCCGTGGCCACCCCATGTGTTTCAGCCCCTGCAATGTTAGCCAGCTGGGTCCTCGGAAGGGCTGCAGAACTAGGAGCCCCCCAAGAGGACTGCAGCTCAGACATAAAATCAGGAAGGACAGGGAGCCCGACTGACCTGCGCCGCCGTGAGCCCCTGTCAAACACTGAACAGCTGGAGGCGGAGCTTGGCAGACCAGCTGTGCACGTGCTGCCACCCTTGTAATCACAGCCCTATCAGAAGGGTCCATCGGCTCAGGCTCTGAAGCTTGTGAAGAGCCATCCCCCAAATCTGAGAGCGACTGGACATCCTCCTCGAACTGGGGGTCGTGCAGACCCTCCAAACTGTCAGAGGCTGCGATAGAAAGCACATATGGATCTTTATCCCAGACATCAGGAGGTGGCCTGCCCATGCCAGGCAGCCCTGCAGGACGCTGAGCATGAACAAGCCCCTGCAGGGTATTTTGCATAGCCTCCACCTGCAGCTGCAGCTGTTCAATCTCCGCCTCTGAACGCTTCCTCTTCCGCGTGCACCGCTTACCGGCGAGTGGCCGATCACGCGCCTCTGTGTCCAGCTCATTCTCTGCCCTGAGACCAGCTTGGCCCAGGGCAATGGCTGGAGAGGGAAAAACCTCGCAATCGCCGTCCTGTGACATGGTCTGGCAAGCCAAGACTGCCACTCGGACTCAGCGGAAAGGCACAGGCGACAGGTGTGGATGAAAGCCTCAGGTAGCGTACAACCTCCCGGCCACAGCGGCTCCTCTCAGCTCGAAAAACAATCAGTACTCTGTCAGTACAGGCAGTACTCACCTGGCCGAAGACCAAAACAGTAACCCAGCCACGTGAGGTAGCGTTCTCCCTCACGCGAAAAGAGGCTCCTCGCAGCGCCACACTATTCCAGACAAAAACTCCAAAGATCCGCACACTCTTCCTTACTGCGAGCAACAAGCTGTTCCTGTAGGAAGAAGGCAGATAAGTACGTATATTGATAAGCCACATAAAATGTCTCAGTCTGAACAAATACTCATGCACTCCAGGAGGAGAAAAAGAGAGTGAGCAGGTGATCGCACAGCTGTATTAATAGGCTCTGATTGCGCCCGCTGGGCGGAGGTGTTAATTTGCTACATTGTCTCCTGAAGCAGCTCACCCTCGGAGAGAGTGACCCATACGGTGGCGTGTTGACCAGATATGAAATAGAACACAGACTGCAGGCTGACAGAGTCTGGACGACGCACTTTATTGAGCTAACACAGGAGAAACTCAACAAATAAACACAGAGACTCAGACAAGGGGTGATTACCAACAGGACACAGGTGAGTGAAACAAGACACAGGTGAAACACATGAGGAAATCAACTAAGGCAGGAAAAGACAGGAAGTAAAACTAACTACAAACACAAGGAGAACATCTCTTTCAAAATAAGACATGAATTAAAACACAACAGAAACAACAGACAGGATGTGATACTGTAACTTCATTGTAGTATTCATTACTTTATTCAAACTGAATACAGGACCAGTCAAAAGTTTGGACACACCTTCACATTCCCTCGAATAAGAAAGTGTGTCCAAACTTTTCACTGGTACTGAACGTTAAAGCACAGAGTCTGAAGAACACAAAATATATAACTATGCAAATTCTTACAGTCTGGACTGTATATATGTATATATATATATATACATATTGCTCAGTGTCAGCTGGGATAGGCTCCAGGCCCCAGAGACCCTTTAAAAAGGATTACAGGTGTAGGTTTATAGATGTTGAAGGCCTGAGTTTTTGGTGATGTGTCTCTATATGTGGCTTCTATGAACACGCTGAGTTATCTTTATTTATGCTCTCTTAGATAAAATGGGTCAAACTAAAGCCTGCTTCATTCTCAGTTTAACCCTTTCATTTTGCATGAAAGGATTTGACTATGTTCACATTTCAGATAAAGGCATGAGCACCTGGATACAGAGAGTGCTCCTCAGTTTCTTGGAAACTTGAATTTCTTCCTCATTCAGCAAGTAAGAAACACTTTTGTTTCACAGGATATAAAATATAAAATGCACATTATAGGCTGAAGTCTAAACATACTTCTTTTTTACTTTGTACATTTTCTTTATTTGTACAATAAAGTGATAATAATACAAATTTAAAACAACCCAAAACATGGTGTTGGAAGAGATGATGGATGAGGTAACAGAGTCACTAAATAACAAACAGAATCAAAATAAAACAAAAGAGACACATTATAGGCTGAATCATAAACTATTGATCAAGACTTTCTTTCTGTGACAATTGCAGAATTTGCCTCTTGCAAATCTTTCATTACTATGGTTATCCATATCCATAGCAGAAACTGAAAGTCTGCTCACTGATTCTTCTACACTGCAATCATTTCTCAATGTGTTTATTATCTTTTCCATTCCCTACTTATGCTCTGTATTTAGGTCTTTTATTCAAACCTTCTTGCTGCTTTTTAATTTAAAGGAAAACGTTTCTTCTGCCTAATCTTTCTAAGCTCAACGCTCGTTAAACCACTTTATTTTACCTCTTTGTGCTCTTCCAGAATCCCACAGGGAGTATCATTTCATTCTTATATAGCACACTTTAAAAAAATATTTTGTTACCCATGGTTTGCTTGTGAAAATGTAAGTTCCCTCATCCCTCACAGAAGGCGATGATCCCATGCAGTGCATTCAAAACAGCCTACAAAAAGAGGGGTGTTGTGGGTAGTCATGCCAGTTTAACTTCTTTGTAACTCTAACGTGCTTCACTGATAGCATCTTATCGTCTCTTCGTCTGAAATCATTTGAATGTTCATTTAAGGGAATGGTGCCACTGAAGGGGTTGACCATAGTCCTCCACGTCTCTTTTAAAAAGCCTGTTCTTTCTGACTCTCACTGCACTCTGCACTCTCACACTGAGGAGACAACAGAAGAATTGCACGACTTCAGAGCATCCATCAGACATTCTTCTCCAAAAGGTAAAAGATCTACTTTGAAGGATAGATTGGATTTTGTTATAGAAGTGACAGTAAAACTTTATGAAATACTGTCTGTGCATTATATTATGAAAAACTAGCAAGCAGGTGAAAATGTTTTTGTTCTGGTTTAAAGAGCAGAGTTCTGGCACAGGGCAACAAGTCTATTAAAATATTCATTCATTTTCAGGATTTTAACCCTTTAAATGCCAGTTTGTTTACATATAACAACTGTTTGTTTTTTTATGAAAAACCCCAACCCCCACAAAAAATGAATTATTTTCCATATGCTAAATACAAAGTGAATTATTTTGGGGGATTAGCAACAACATTGATTTTGATGCAGTATTATTTCTTGTGCAGTGTCAGGAAAAAAAGGACCAAGGACTCCCCATTAAAACTAATTTTTTTCCAAAATATGACATTCATACATTCCTGTGTTCTGGGGTGTCATTTGGGAGCCATGGCTTCAAAATTGTAGTTTTGTTGTTTTTTTGTTTTTTTACCAGATAACATCATTTACATCATTTAGCTGTATTTTGCCTATAGGAGAATACAATGCAGTGTTCTCCCGTCCTGCTCGTCCTGCTTTATGAAGCACAGCAGACCAGCGAAACATGTGGTTGCATGTAATATGAGCTGGATGTGTTGGTATGGGTGTCAGAGTTTGGTGTGTATGTATGTGTTGAAAAATTGATGTGTGTTACTGTGAGTGTGTTTACATTAATATGTGTATGTGCTAGGGGTGTGATGATACACTCGGCTCACGAGACGAGACACGATATTGGGTTCACGAGATCAAGACAAGACTTTATATTTTTAAGAAAACTTCAATGAGGAAATAAATGACTGTTCTTTTATTTGAAATTCACAAAATGGAAATTGAATTGAAATGTTTTAACTAATCATCTTGTAATGAACCACTGTAGTTCTACTTTCTAAATATATAATTATCATATGCAGTATGCAGCATGTAAAAGCTTTCCCCATATAGATATTTTATAGATGGATCATTTTGGTATTTATGGAAATAACAACCATAAATACAAAAGTTAGATGCAATCACAAATACTAAAAAGTAAATTATAAAGAGTAGAAACAATTCTGATATATAAATATAAATTAAATAAAGAATCTAATTATCAAAAATTAAAATAGTATAAATAGTAAATTGCACAAATCCTGTTTTCATCTCGTCACACCCCTACTATGTGTAGATACAAATATTGTCTTGCAGGTCTGCATTCATAGCCTTATGTCTAAATCTCTCTGCCTCACACTCACACACACATGCACACCTTCACCAAGTTCACCAACTGACTAACATTTGAAGTGTTATATATAATATTTTATTGAGTAGTTTGATGACCTGTGCCTGCATGTACGTGTGTGTGAGAGAGACAGAGAGATTTAGACATAAGGCTATAATTGCAGACCTGCAAGACAATATTTGTATCTGCACATACACATATTTATGTGTACACACACACACACACACACACAGGGCGTGTTCATGCTGTAAATATCCGCTTTACACAGATTATACTTTCAACAATAGATTCAACAAAAAGACTCAAACAAGTGACTCGTTTTTTATTCGGCTCAAAAATACAAATAATACTAGAAGACAAATATTTCTGGATTTACATTACGGGACTAAATTGAATCGTATGTGTCAACAATCAAAGCATCATAGTAACAATGAGCCATCTGAGAGGCTGCTGATAGATACTGACGCATCTGGATATCAATTCAGACTCATATCATGCAGTTCACCTTTACACAAGCAGGTGGAGACAAAACACCCTTAATTGAATCTATATTTATCACAATGAATTTTTTGGTATGATGCGAATGCTTATGTGAACGCTATGATGGAGGGTTGGGCGGTGGTATGGATGTATATTTATGGCAGTATATGTGTAGGATCGTCCAGTTTCAGTCTTTGTCTATCCCATCACTGTCTTTTAACCTGAGGGGTATTGCACGAAACCAGGATAAGGGATTAAGCCGGGATATGTTAGTTATCCTGGCTGAATTTAGCCTCAAGTCGGTTGCATGAAAGCAGGTTAAATTTAACCCGGCCCAGTTACTATGGTGATTTATTCTCTGGAGCTAGCCTGCTCTAGACCAGGCTAACAACCAGGCTAAGATTATTCCCAGGGATTTATCTGGCAGTTCTGTCAATCTGACAAATGAATGGGTTTTACAGCATTTCCATGGTCTTTCTAAATATGTTGATATAATAGACTATATTGTCATTTCATTAAAGTCTGTTGACTGTTTAATTGCAACAGTCATTTTATAGTCATTCATGTGGTATCATTATTGTGTATAATGTACAGTAGATTTACTTTGTACTATTTACTAGCCGATACTCACAATGTTACTTGGCTGCTTCTGAGGCTGAGCGGATTCCATTCACCTCCACCCACCAAACCATCACTTTACTGCAATACTTCAGCAGGTGATACATTAGCATATGAGATAACAAAATAATTATGAATATATTTTTTTGAATTTTTATTTTTTAAATCACGACTGAAGACCTTTCTGTTTGCAGCTTCTTTTATTAAACTAACCCTAGCCCATCGCAACGTACATTTTATCCTCTTATTCTATGTAAGCTTAATTTTATATCCAATTTACCACTGTATGTGTTGCTTTTATATCCTGTATAAATGCATTTTATCTTTTATGTTAAGCACTTTGAATTGCCTTGTTGTTGAAATGTGCGACACAGATAAACTTCCCTTGCCTTTACCCTAACCCTTATCTTTGTCCTGTAATGCTGCTGCTTTATATGAAGGTTTATTGTTTATTGTTTATTGTATTCTTTGGATCCCCATTAGTCTTCATAGAGATGAAGACTATTCTTCCTGGGGTCCACATTAAATCAAACAATTATTACAATAATTTCATCATTACATCATTTATACAAAGAATTACACAACATCATTCAACCTGAATTACCATGATTATAGAAATATATAATAAGGAATGCAATGTAAATGTGTTACCGTGATCCAGAGGAATAGTACAGTTGATTATAAAAGAGTTACATGATTATAGAAACAAATATATGAGGTAACCTGCAGTATAAAATGTACCAAGTTGTTCAACTCAGCTGTATTAACATGCTTGAATTCAACTTAACATAATTTTCTAATTTAATGGTAGGCTATTGCAACTTACTATCATAGCTAAGCACGGCTTCTCTCAGTTTGATTTTAAAACTCGACATTCCAGTTGTTGTGATCACGTGAGGGGGGAGACTGTTCCAGTGAGCTACAGCTCTATACATAACTGATCTTTTGAGTGCATTGCTTCTAGGTAAAGGCAAGGTGAAGTTGTTTCCTGAGGCCTGTCTAGTACTATAACCATGTTTCACATTTGTCAGTTGAAGTTGTGAAAAAAAAGAAAAAGGTTTATGTGACACATAAGTCTTTCTCAAAAACATAATAAGACCATAAACCAGTCTCTCCTCCACCAGCATCCATGCGAGTCTTCTATGCATATTCCTGACACTTTCTCTCATAGAGCACCTCAGAGCAAGGCGTGCTGCCCTGTTCTGAGTTAGCTGGAGTTTAAAAAGGTCCTTTTTTGAGGCACTGGACCAAACTATTGGGCAGTAGCTTAGATGAGACAGAACTAAGGCATTAATTAATAGTTTAACCGTTGATTCGTTAAGAAGGTAAGTTATTCTTCTGATGTTAGAGATGTTAAAGCTCATTTTGGACACTATATTAATAATGTGCTTAGACCAAGATAGAGTCTCATCAACTGTTACTCCCAACAGCTTGGCCTCGCTGACCTGCTCTATATCGATGCCCCGTATCGACAGACACAGCTTTGGTTCTGACCTGAGTGCATGACTAGAGCCCATAACCATACACTTTGTTTTCATGACATTCAGCTTTAGCTTATTCTCTAAAACCCACTCTGAGATTAGCGTTACTTCATGTTGAAGTAATTTTTCCACAGATGTAATGTTTTCTGCAGAGACATGCAATGTCGTGTCATCCGCGTAAATTACTACACCTGCTTGCTTTAATGCATATGGCATGTCATTAACAAAGATGGAGTATAGTAGGGGCCCAAGGCTGCTCCCCTGTGGAACCCCACTATTCAGCGTCACAATACTTGAGAGGGAGCCGTTAAACATCACACATTGTTGTCTGTTAGACAGATAACTTTTTAATAATTTGAGAGCTGAGTTATTTAACCTGTAAGCTGAAAGCTTTCTGAGTAACAACTCATGATCTATAATATCAAAAGCTGCGCTAAAATCCAACAGCACTGCACCTACAATTAATTTTTCATCAATACTTTTTAGCCAATGATCCGTAAGAGATGTTAAGGCTGAGCAGGTCGAATAGCCTGTTTTATAGGCATGTTGGTGCTCAGAATTAATGCTATTGTCTTCGAAATACTTCTGAATTTGGATAAAAATGATTTTCTCCATAATTTTGCCTAAGACAGGCAATATACTAATCGGTCTACTGTTAGGTCCTGATAGAGGCTCTCTATTATTTTTCGACAGTGGAGTAATCTTTGCAACCTTCCACAGCTGAGGAAAGACACATACATCAAAACATAATTTAAAAATATGAAAAATTGGCCTCACCACTATTCTAGCCGATAACTGCAGTAATCTGGCATCTAAATGATCAATGCCACAGGGATTATCCCATTTAATTAATAACAGAAGTTTCTCTAGCTCCTCTTCCTTGATCATACTGAAACTCAACTTGCATTCCTTGCCCCACATAATCTTTTTTTGATAATGGAATCTGAAAGCGTCCCTTGCCTAGGCAACATTTCAGATCGGATTGTGTCAACTTTTTTAATGAAATAATCGTTGAAATAATTTGTAACATCCTTTGGTTTTGTTATAAACACACCATCACATTCAACAAATGTAGATGTATTATTTACTTTACCTTTACCTACAACATCATTAAGTATTCTCCACATTTTTTTGCTATCATCCCTACACTCTGCAAATTTAGATCTATAGTATTGTTTTTTCTTTTGTTTGTTCATTTTAGTGATCTTGTTCCTCAGTGCACGGTAAGCATGCCATTCCTCTGGGCTTCCATTTTCAATAGCAGACTTCTTTAGTAAGTTTCTTTCTCTAATATAGCTTTTTAGTTCGTTGTCCATCCAGGGCGCTTTAACTGATCTCACTGATAGCTTCCTAATGGGAGCATGTTTATCACAAACAGCTAAGAATAAATTCATAAAAGTGACTAATGCAGCCTCAGGGTGTGAACAGTCCAGAACAGTGTGCCATTTTACATTTTTTAGATCATCAGTAAATTCTTTTTCTGAGAAAGTTTTATAAATTCTCCTTAGTATTACTTTTGGTCCAGCTTTCGGAACCTTTGTTTTTATGGTTAGTGCAATAATGTTGTGGTCACTAAATCCTACAGGCACGGACACTGCTTTTGAACATTTCTCTGGGTTGTTAGTGAAGAGATGATCTATGCAAGTGGACGACAGTGAGCCTTGCTTGTTAATGTTAATTCTTGTTGGCATATTTATGATCTGAGATAAGTTACATATAGCAGCTGCATCACCCAGCCTTTTCCTCAAAGCACAGTTACTATAAAACCAGTTGATATTCATATCTCCCACAAAAAAGACCTCAAAGTTTTTGTCAGTTACATTCTGCAGCATACTACATATATTGTCTAAATAATCCACATTAGAACATGGTGGCCTATAACAACAACATATTAATATTGGTTTACTATAAGGAATGTGAATTTGAAGCCATAAGGCCTCCACACCATTCCTACTTAAATCGTTTCTGATTTTAGCTGGAATGTGTTCTCTCAGAAAGAAAGCTGTGCCCCCTCCAAATCTGTCCCTATCCCTTCTAAAAAAGTTGTACCCTTGTATAGAAACTACTGAATCCTCTATTGTGTTATCCAAATGCGTTTCCGAGATGGCCATTATGTGGATATCATTGTCATGCAATATTGAGCTTAACTCATTAACCTTGTTTTTCAAACTGCAGATGTTTAAATGAGCAAATTTTAAACCTTTTTTTGGTATTTTAATAGACATGTATGTCCAAACAACTCAAACAGAACAAAACAAAGATACAATAAAATAAACACAACGAAAAAAATAAAAAATAAAAAAAATAAAAAAATATAATGTACACTGCTATTTAGCACTTAGGTTCAGTAGGCTTCATTTCGGGGTGGAGGTCACAGGAGAGGGAACAGCACTGGTGTTGCGGATCAGACCACCCCCCCCTGACCCTTGGTGGGTGAACGACTAAATGATCAAATTTAAAATACGCAATGTCCCCTCTGTCCCAAGCTTCTCTCAGTTTGGGCAGCAGCTCCTTTCTTTTCTGTCTAACTGCCTCGGAGAAGTCCTCATTCAGGTAGACCCCTGGGGCGGCTCTCTTTAGCTCCTTCCTTCTAGACCAGACCAGTTCTCGGTCTTTGAAATTTAAAAACTTAGCCACTATGGGCCTCTGACGCTCACCTTTGGGGTCCCGCTTCCCAATGCGGTGGGCTCTTTCGATGACCATGGCCCCAGTGTCCAGCTTGAACTTCTCAGCTATCAGGCTGCGGACTTTCCTCTCTGCATCAGCTGATTTTTCCCCGTCCGAGGTGTCACATGAATTCAATAAAACTATAACTGTAACAAATCTTAAGTGTTAATGAAACTCAGTGTGAATTAAACAAAGCCTTTACCTGCAGTAGACATGTACTGTCCACATAATTTCCCTGTTTTGAATCCTCTGTATGATGATGCTGTTTGTGTAAAAGGCTCGGTCAGTGAACTTGATCTGTGTGCAGATGGCTGGTCTCTACTGGTTGGCGTTGGTCTTCTTCCTGGTTGCTGGAAACACTGCAGTTCCTGTGGACCAGAACGAGCTTGCAACTATTGTAAACGGCATCAAGGGACGGTGAGTTAACTCATGCTCTATTCACTGAAAGAATATTGGCTTGTGAGAGAAACATCCTTCATTTTTCTGGGGCTTAATGCTGCCTTCCCTTTACCTGGGAAGTTGGACTTCGGATATACACAGTACTGTTGCAGCCTAAACTACCTATAGATGCAGACACACACACACACACACACACACACACACACACACACACACACACACACACACACACACACACACACTCACACACTCTTGAATATATACAGTACTGTGCAAAAGTCTTAGGCCAGCATCATCATACAAACAGAAAATACTGGAAATATGTACACAAAATTTAACCTTAATTATTAATTATTATTATTAATTAAGGTCCCATTCCATTCAGGTTTAAGAGAGAAAGGCTCCTGCTGTTGTTCAAGTGTAAGGGGAGGACTGAATACTTACACACTTTAGCCTATAGAAGCTGTTTGTGTGTGAAACCTGAGATTTGTGTTTACGATAGATACTGATTGGTCCATCTATCATCCATAAGGCCTGTGTTTATTTATGTGTTTTAAATAATTTACTTTATTTATTTGTTGTAATTTTAGATAAATATTGTTATCAAGCATTTTGTCATCAGCCAGTTCAGCGTCCGCAACAACAAAGGGAAGCACACAAGAATAAAGCTTCTAAAATAACATTTATTTTCAAACAACATAATAACCCTTACATGTCTGGCTGGTTGAGGTCTGTAAGGAAAAGAAGAGAGACTGGTTGACAAAGAAGCCAGTTAAATAGGTTGCAGCCTAAACTACCTATAGGTGCAGATAGTTTCCTGATGTCATCTCTAGTCCTGACCACTGGCTCCTGGCCCAGGAAGCAACCACTCCAAAAGGGAGAGAGGGACGTCCTAATATTTATTTACAGTTACAATTTATATGCATTTATTTCATTTCAGCTCAGTGCAGAGAAATGAAGTGGCTTTCCTGCGCTCTTCTATAATGACACGACACTGTCAACAACCACATATCAATATCCATAACATGCCGGCCCAATGACAAAACTAGTAATTTGAACTGAACAAATCTCCAATTTTATTTTCCACCAAAAAACTAGTAAAATATTACCAGATTTATCTAGATTTTTTATCAAAACATCTAAGATACATGGTGGCATGTTGTGTATGCCTTTTCTTTTGGCAGGTATGGGACACAAGGCATGTTCAGTCTGGCTGTTAGGATCTCAAACGACCTGGAACTGAACGAAGCCCTTCAAGAGGTCTACACAAGTGACCCAGATCAAGGTGTGAAAGACGGGATTAACCGTGGTGAGGTGTACATCGGCACCAGGGTGGTTGCAGCCAAATATCTGAGGGGGGATGGATATGATGACCATGCAGAGTCACGTGTTGTGGACCAATTGGACAACTTACACAACAGGGCTAATGCTAATGATAACGATATGTTGCTTTTCTATGTTTTTGCCTCCCCATGTGTCAACAAATGTTCAAGCAGCACACATCCCCAGAGCATCCTTGAAAGAATAAAACGCGTTCAGCTATGGAGTAGTTACGCTGTTGTGTTTTCTACAATATACCAATCCAACACTGATCCATCCAACACTGAGCAGGAAAGGAGTAATGCCCTTCAACGGCTTGGGACATCAGTAGGTTTAGACAACATATTCCGTTGTCAAAGAGTTAATGGTTGGACATCATGCAACAGCTGCTCCAATGGTAATCAAGTTGCAAACATTTGTGTTTCAGGTTGAGGGTTGCAGACTCAGTGATGGTAGCAGAGAGAAGATAAGTTCTTAGGACTGCTGTGATTCAGGTCATACTGATTTGCAGGGACATGAAGAGTATACAGACTAGTAGCTAAGGCCACTGCAACATTGCCCTCAAACATTATTTTAATTATTACTGCTGCCACTATTGTCATAATTACAGCCAAACTATAACAGTGATGTTATAGAACAAAAACACCAGGTGATTGTTCAACAACAAATCTCAATATCATGGACGATACAGTTAAGTTTAAACGTGAAGTTTCTTTTTAGCCATGTTAGCAGCAATACATCAGGATTGGCAATGTTGGCTGGATTGCTATGACATCTGCTACAAACATTCATGATCCCCAGAAGATAAATAGTAAAAACAAACAAACATTAAAATCCTTTGTTTGGTTTAAGACCAAATCAATGTAAAACTAACTCATGACACTACCATCAGTCTCTTCTGTACTCACGCTAAGACTCTGAGCTAAGATTGTGAACATTACATTTGCTTAATATCAACATGTTACGATTATCATTTGAGAGCATGATGTGAGTATTGCTGTGTTTTCAGGACAGCCTCACAGAGCTGTAGACTCTAAATCTAAACATACATCTTTAAAATACATAGCTAAAATGACATGTGAAAACATGAATGAGTAGAGGGGACAGTAAAGTGAGGAGAAGAAGGGGGGCCACATGTTGGAACTATTTTTCTTATTCAATCATCCTGTAATATCAGTACATGTTCCTGTAGATTTGTAGACCTGAACTCAACAGCAGTTCAACAAACTGAAATCTTTAATGCTTAAAATGCACTTGTTTCTTTTTCATCCTACAAGATTTAATAAGCATCACCTCAGTGAGGGGTCACACCAGATCTATAATCTATTTGCATGTGCTTGTGAAACAGCCGGTGGTGGAAGCTTGATGATGACTTACTGCTTTCAGTAGCAAACTAGAGGATAAATTGACCCAGGTAATTCAAACATATAAGTACTTCCCATTCATTGATCATCATGACTGACTACAAATCACATCAACATCTCTTGTAAAGCAGTTTGTTCTCTAGTAGAGCAGATTTTCATGAAACTGCATTTCAATTGCGGTGTGACAACAAGGTCAATGAAATATCTTCTTCCCTTTTGAACTTTACAGTTCTCTGTTCCCTGAAAGGCCAAAAGTGTCAAAATGGTTTGCAATTGATCAATGGGGCTAAAATACACCAAAATGTAATGTTATGTGAATTATCCTCACTATTTACAGCCTTTTATAGTCATGCTACTCTGTTCTGTAATGCATTTCCAAATCTAAAGTCCTTTTCTTTTTGATTAAAGATTTGCTAAGCATAATTTCTCTTCTGTCTGTGTGTCAGTCATTTGGGAACATTCACATGATAGTATTTTCAGGCACTACTCAAGCTATTTAATTAAAGCCTCTATACTCTGTAATTCACTCACAGGCCACAGGCTTTCACTAATGGCCAAAATAGACCGGGCATAGATGTGTGGGCATGACAGTGCTTGTCTTGTCTTTTTTCCCTCTATGTGTGGCTTTGTGGGCCAGCAACAGGTTAATACTATAAAACTGTAAGTAACCTGTTTAAAAATGATTACAATACCTCATAGTGTGTGATGATGCAATGCTACACAGCAGTGCCACCTTGTGGGATTCTTTTTGCATTGCATATTAAAATAAACAAATGTGTAACCATGATCCTGTAGTAAAAACAATATAGTTAATTCATTTCCAGTTACTGCTAGCTTACAGATTGAACACTGTTTAACTACTTAAAAAGAAAAGAAAAGAAAAGAAAAGACCAGAATGATGCTGAGCCAAGCTTTAATCAATCAAATCAGAACATGAGAGGATTTGTCAATGATGTACATAATGATTGAAAACATGAATGAATACAATGACATGAGCACTGTAAATACACAAAACCTACTTTTTTCTTGACAGTTAATTTGTAACTACATGAAAAGTATCTATAAACTTCAGTTTTCCATCAGCTAGAAGTGACATTAAATGTAAGAGGCCACATTCCCTTTGATGCCACATAGATATATGAGAAGATGACCAACAAATGATCCCCCTTTGAATATTTTAGTGCTGTGAGCTCTTGTATAATGTCAATGTGTAGTTGTGTCTTCTTGACACATTTCAGATGTCTATGAGTTGTTAACAGCTCCACCAAATAGTGGTGTTTCCCTCTAAACTTCTCACATGGTTTAATTTCAATAAATGTTCAAATGATCCAATATTTCAAGATTAGTGAAAAAGTCCAAAAACTGAAAACACATTTATGTGTCAGAACTTTTTGGTTTTATTTTGGTGCGTGTGTTTCCCTTGTCTTTTCTAGCTTCCTTCCCTCCTGTTGATTGCCTCCCTTCCCCTAATGTGCTACACCTGTGTCTCGTTATCTTCCAGTGTATATATGTGGTGTGCGCTTTCCCTTCTGTGCCAGATTGTCTTGTCAGATTACTGTCAGTGTTCCAGTGTCAGTTTCCCAGTAATTATTTTTAGTCTTATTGACCAGTTTTGCTTTTTCTTCTGAGTTTTTGCCAAGTGTTTTGTACCTCTGTCCTGTGAATTGGATTTCCTGGTTTTTGAATTTTGGACTGATTAAATGTCTTAAGAACTATATTTTTTACATTGTGGTATTTATACTTATACTCAAGTAATGGAGTGGTTCTTGTGCACAGCATAATAATAAAAGATTAATTTTTTCAGACACTTTGAAGGATATTGACTCACGCTGCATTTGCAAGTGCTGCTTTAAGACCAGCTTCATAAAGCATATATATATATATCCATCTACTAAGGGACCAGTAAAATAAAGTCTTTCCCAAAATGTAGTTTTTTCTTTTTACCTTTTACTACTGTTTGAAAATATTGTATTTGGTTGGGTTTTTTCGGCAGTTAAAAGGGTGTTTGTGTTTTTACGTCCGTTCCCACGCTCTAAAGATGTCTTCCTCTTCTCACAGGCTATTCTGTCTTCTCCATTTTGACCAAAATCTGCATCTTTAATCTGCAAGTCATGATCAACAGGCAAAAAAATGCATAATATACGAATAAATATAAAAACAGTTTGAAAAGGCAATGAAGCAGGATTTGTGCTGTTTTTGTGACTTTGAAAGATGTTTTTCTCAGCTTTCAGGATGGTGATGTCAGTCATTCAAATGTCAGGTAGTTAGTTTTGACTGTTTATTTCAAGTGTAAGTATGTTACTTTTCTTTCAACCTTGAAAAAAACTTTCCTGCTACCTCTGTGAGAAAATGTTTTGTGTTTCAGGCAGTATAAAAGCAAATCTGCCTGTTGATCATGACTTGCAGATTAAAGATGCAGATTTTGGTCAAAATGGAGAAGAAAGAATAGCCTGTGAGAAGAGGAAGACATTTTAGGGTGTGGGAACGGAAATAAATACACAAACACCCTTTGAAAAACAAAAACAATAACCAATCCAAAAAAACCTAACCCTAATCATAGGTCAGGGGTGTCAAACTCATTTTCACCGAGGGCCACATCAGCATAATGGTTACCCTCAAAGGGCCACATGTAACGGTAAGTTACAGTATAAATGTAACTAAATGTAACCAAATGTAATGTAAAATAAATGTAACTACTCCTTAATGTTAAATAACTTTAAATTTATTACTTATTCAAATTACAAATATTACATATGCATTTGCATAGAAAAAAAATATGTTTACTATGTTTCTTGCTCTGTTATAACATAAATCATTTTAAATTGTCAGGTTAAGAAACCCACATTATTCCATTAATCAATGATCAAACTATCCAAATGAATAAAGAAAAATATCATCCAACACTAGTTATGACATTAACTTTGTTCAAAACCTTTTTGTCACAGTTGAGAGGGACAGAATAACAGAATAAGTACAACCAACAATTGTGAGTTGCTAAGAACATGTGTGACAGATGTAGCATTTTACAAAAACAATTGGCTGGACACTGCTTTGCAGATTTGTCTGCACAAACACATAAACCTGTAAACACTAAATACATTGCTACACATATAAAGTAGTATATGTAATAAACTCGAAATCAGAGTTGTCTCAATTCACAACTATATTGGTCAAGTTTTTAGGTGAAGTTGATGAGGAGATGCTCCCTGTCCTTGAACACACCAAGTGGATCCCCTCTCCACCATTCTCATCCACTGATCATGTTCTGAAAATAACAAACAAAACAAAATGCAAGAACAATCATTAAATTGCACACAGTTGAACTATTCTTCTTCTTGGTTGAAATACATTATATTTTAATTAGGTTTTTAAAAATGCTTACCTATGCGCTTTCTGGCCAGATGTCTGACACCGTTTTTCCGTGACCAGTGTGTCAGTGTCTGGTTTAGGCCACGCGCCCGAATGAAGTTCACTGTATTCATGAGCGTGGTCACGATATTATCCATCCCCAGCACCTTCCCACACAAACCTTCTTGATGGATAATGCAATGGTACGTTATCAGAGGCGTGTGACAGTTACTTTTTTCCATTTTCTCCTTCATTAATCCAACCAAGCCCACTTTTCCTCCACACATTGCAGGTGCACCATCTGTAGTTAATCCCACCAACTTTTCCCAGGGCAATGCATTTTTATTTACGGACTTCTCCACTACATTAAAAATGTCCCGTCCTGTTGTGGTCCGATGCATGGCAGCTACATTCAACAGCTCCTCAGTGACAGAGAGGTCTGACTTAACGCCAATAAAAATGGATTGCTGCACTGTATCCATGTCGTCTGTGCTTTCATCAAGAGCTAATGAAAAAGCTATGTAGCTGCGTGTCTCTTTGGCCAGCTGTGTTGCCAGGTTTCCTGCTAGTTCCGTAACTCAGTGCGCGATGGTGTTTCTTGATAAACTGACATTTTTAAAAGCCTGTATCTGGTCAGGACACACCTGCTCACAAGACCTTCAGGATACACTGCTTCAAAAAGGCACCATCTGCAAAAGACTTTGAAGCTCGGGGTGATTTCTTCAGCCACAATAAAGCTAGCTTTCACTGCCGCAGTGTTTTTGGCTTTCGTGAACACATTCTGCCACAATCATAGCTTGCCTTTTAATTATTGGACAATTTGTTGTTTTTCTGGAAGGCTAACTTTGGCATACTTAGCTCCGTGTTTGGTGTCAAAATGCCAACGTAGATTGTACTCTTTGACAACCGACATTGCCTTATAACACAAAAGACATACACTGTGGATACACTGCAATCTATTCTGCAATCACTTCGCGGGTAGCATGATCGGCATGACACGCTTTTGACTTATTTATTTTAAGACAATCAGACCTTTTAAGTTCTCACGGGCCACATAAAATGACATGGCAGGCCACATTTGGCCTGCGGGCCTTGAGTTTGACACATGTGCCCTAGATAGATAGATAGATAGATAGCTTGAATCAGCTGTTCTCATATGTGTTGAAGGCCCCCAGGTGCAATTAATTGTAGGGGCTTCCCAGGCAGTTTTCAGAGTGAACACCTGGGTGAGTTAGATAGATAGTGATAGTGAAATAGATACTTTATTGATCCTTCAAAGGAAGTTGCTTGGTTATAGCAGCTATAGCTACACATAACATTAAAATCTGTAACTACCCAATGGAAAAACTAAAAGTAATTACTAATTACCCCAAAATTGTATTAATAAAACAAGTATGTATGTGCATATATGGAATAAATAAAAATAAAATACTGTGTGCAAAAAGTGCCAGAGAAAGCTAAATATCTCTTTAATCTTTGACAGTTTGAGCTGTAGATGGTTGCGGTTGCACCAGTTTACAAAGTTCCCACCAGTGTGCCTGTTCTCCTTCTCACCTCCTCCCCTGATAAAACCAATAACTGCTGAATCATCATGTTTTGCTGTAAAGACCTGACACATATTTCACTGATAAAACCTCTTCCTCTTGTCTTCTTCTAAATGTTCTTACATTTCTCACTAAATTCAAAGGGTGGGGATCTAAATGTTCAAATAAGGTCATGGTGCCACTTTGAGGGCATGGCTGTGGTTTCCCTCTTTATAAAAACGTCCCTTCTCTCTGATTGTATTTACTGCAGCAGCACTGAGACACTGAGAGGAAAGAATCCAAGAAGACCAAAGCAGGTAAAAGAAACACTTCAATATCTGCACTAGGGTTTTCACATAAGATGATAACATGTAAAACGTATATTCAATAACAGAAAAAGCAGGTTATCTGATAAATGTCTGTATATTTTCTACAGTTTTTTCAGACTAAAAGAACTTCTGACAACATCGATGAAAGTGAGCAGCATTTTTTTCTTTTTTACACTGATGACTATTTGAAGTATTGTTGGGGTGTTACTGCTTTAATTTATTGCTTCACTATACCCATTACTAATACTCACTAGAGCACTGAATTTGTACCTATCTGCTGCTGAACATGGTCCTCCACAAATGTACTTTTTCTCCTTGTAACATTTGCTAAACACTACAGTTTCCAGCTGTTACAGTAGTGTGGGTTTTATTTAAAGACTAGTCCCATTTTTTTTTGTGGTTTGTATAGCAATGAGAGTCTTGCACCTATTTTTCTCATACACTTTATTTGCCAGAGTATCTCTTTTTGTTACTATACTTCCACCACAGCTCAACAGGGAAACACTAAGGGCCTGATTAACGCAGCGCACTGAGGTTTGCGTCTTGCAACTGTGCAAGATAGTACACACTGTCCATTTAGTACGTTTACCATAATGAATGTAATATTAGTAGTTTACCGTAATGAATATAATATTAGTAGTTTACCGTAATGAATGTAATATTAGTAGTTTAACCGTAATGAATGTAATATTAGTAGTTTACCATAATGAATGTAATATTAGTAGTTTAACCATAATGAATGTAATATTAGTAGTTTACCGTAATGAATGTAATATTAGTAGTTTACCATAATGAATGTAATATTAGTAGTTTAACCGTAATGAATGTAATATTAGTAGTTTAACCGTAATGAATGTAATATTAGTAGTTTAACCGTAATGAATGTAATATTAGTAGTTTACCTTAATGAATGTAATATTAGTAGTTTACCTTAATGAATGTAATATTAGTAGTTTAACCGTAATGAATGTAATATTAGTAGTTTACCATAATGAATGTAATATTAGTAGTTTAACCGTAATGAATGTAATATTAGTAGTTTACCTTACCCTCTTCCACTAGAACCTGATCACATTTATAATCAATATATTAGTTAACCTCTTCCACTAGAACCTGATCACATTTATAATCAATATATTAGTTAACCTCTTCCACTAGAACCTGATCACATTTATAATCAATATATTAGTGAACCTCTTCCACTAGAACCTGATCACATTTATAATCAATATATTAGTTAACCTCTTCCACTAGAACCTGATCACATTTATAATCAATATATTAGTTAACCTCTTCCACTAGAACCTGATCACATTTATAATCAATATATTAGTTAACCTCTTCCACTAGAACCTGATCACATGTATAATCAATATATTAGTTAACCTCTTCCACTAGAACCTGATCACATTTATAATCAATATATTAGTTAACCTCTTCCACTAGAACCTGATCACATTTCATTTTGTTCTTGCAGCTTTCTGCTCGTCCAAACTCTCCATTAAGACACAAAACCCTCATTTAAATCCTGCTGTCTGCTCCTGTTGCTCCTGTTTTCATTTACAGTTATTCTTAGTAGATCACCTGCAAACGAAACGCACAATCTATTGCACCGTACACGCTATTTAGTACCCACTATTTGGGATCTTAGTAAATCAGACCCCAAGAGGGAATCTGATGCTCAAAAGACTGTAAATGTGTCAGATATCTCTTGATATAGTAACTCAGACTGCTGAAGCTTAATAGAAGCTGATCAGAGACTTTAAATGATTGTGTGGAAACACTGTGGATAATTCTGATAAAACTATCAGTGACATTCGGGAAGTAGGACTTAAGTCTGTTTTTTATGTGTACACTCAGTGAAGTAACATAGGAAGCGCTGCAGACATGTACAAACACACACACACACACACACACACACACACACACACACACACACACACACACAGGGTGTGTTCATGCTGTATATGAAGCTATACAGTATTTTTCAGGATTGATAGCTACGTTACACAGATTATACTTTCAACAATAGATTCAACAAAAAGACCCAAACAAATGACTCGTTCTTTACTCGGCTCAATAATACAAATACTAGAAGACAAATATTTCTGGATTTACATTACGGGACTAAATTGAATCTTATGTGTCAGTCTCCATCACCACAAAGCAAACATTAGAACAAAGAGCAACAATCAAAGCATCATACTGACAATGAGCCATCTGAGAGACAGATACTGATCAACAGCGACGCATCTGGATATCAATTTAGACTCATATCATGCAGTTCACCTTTTCACCAGCAGATGGAGACAAAACACTCTTAATAAGCACATAGATTTCATTCACCTCCACCTACCAAACCATCACTTTACGTACTGCAATACTTCAGCAGGTGATACATTAGCATATGAGATAACAAAATAATTATGAATATATTTTTTTGATTTTGATTTTTTAAATTTACTTCTTTTATTAAACTAACCCTAACCCATCGCAACATACATTTTATCCTCTTATTCTATGTAAGCTTAATTTTATATGCAATTTACCACTGTATGTGTTGCTTTTATATCCTGTATAAATGCATTTGATCTTTTATGTTAAGCACTTTGAATTGCCTTGTTGTTGAAATGTGCGACACAGATAAACTTCCCTTGCCTTTACCCTAACCCTTATCTTTGTCCTGAAATGCTGCTGCTTTATATGAAGGTGTCACATGAATTCAATAAAACTATAACTGTAACAAATCTTAAGTGTTAATGAAACTCAGTGTGAATTAAACAAAGGCTTTACCTGCAGTAGACATGTACTGTCCACATAATTTCCCTGTTTTGAATCCTCTGTATGATGATGCTGTTTGTGTAAAAGGCTCAGTCAGTGAACTTGATCTGTGTGCAGATGGCTGGTCTCTACTGGTTGGCGTTGGTCTTCTTCCTGTCAGCTGGAAACACTGCAGATGCTGTGAACCAGAACGACCTCGAAACTATTGTAGATGGCATCCAAGGACAGTGAGTTAACTCATGCTCTATTCACTGAAAGAATATTGGCTCGTGAGAGAAACATCCTTCATTTTTTTGGGGCTTAATGCTGCCTTCCCTTTACCTGGGAAGTTGGACTTATACAGTACTGTGCAAAAGTCTTAGGCCACCACCATCATACAAACAGAAAATACAGGAAATATGTACACAAAATGTAATTATTAATTATCATTATTAATTAAGGTTCCATTCCATTCAGGTTTAAGAGAGCAAGGCTCCTGCTGTTGGGGAGGTCTGAATACTTACACTCTTTAGCCTATAGAAGCTGTTTTCTTTTCTGTTTTTAATACTGCAGAAACATTTCCTGTATTTTCTGGTTGTATTCTAATAAAGAGACACTTATATTATTATACATGGTCATTATAGCATTACTAAAACAACTAATCTAATGGTGGCCTAAGACTATTGCACAGTACTGTATATCTATGGACTATAAAGCAAAGTGATGAGGGACTTTGGGGTGTGTCAGCTGAAAAAGATGATGTGGAAATGTCAGATTTTTAACAGAATTAGACAGATTTTCCTGATATTTACAGATAATGGGAGCCGAAGTTGTATATTATACAATCAAAAAATACATAAATGTGTATGCAGTATTAAAAAACAGAAGGAAAACAGCTTCTATAGGCTAAAGTGTGTAAGTATTCAGTCCTCCCCTTACACTTGAGCAACAGTAGGAGCCTTGCTCTCTTAAACCATAAATGGAATGGGACCTTAATTAATATTAATGATTAATAATTCATGTTAAATTTTGTGTACATATTTCCAGTATTTTCTGTTTGTATGATGTTGGTGGCCTAAGACTTTTGCACAGTACTGTATATATTCGAGAGTGAGTGTGTGTGTGTGTGTGTGTGTGTGTGTGTGTGTGTGTGTGTGTGTGAGAAACCCGAGATTTGTTTTTACGATAGATACTGATTCGTCCCTCTATCATCCATAAGGCCTGTGTTTATTTATGTGTTTTAAATAATTTAGTTTATTTATTTGTTGTAATTTTAGATAAATATTGTTATCAAGCATTTTGTCATCAGCCAGTTCAGCGTCCGTGACAACAAAGGGTAGCACACAAGAATAAAGCTTCAAAAATAACATTTCTTTTCAAATTACAACATAATAATGTTAGTCAGCGAAGTCTGTAATGAGTGAAATGTGTGCAACCAAAACAATAACCCTTACATGTCTGGCTGGTTGAGGTCTGTAAGGAAAAGAAGAGAGACTGTTTGACAAAGAAGCCAGTTAAATAGGTTGCAGCCTAAACTACCTATAGGTGCAGATAGTTTCCTGATGTCATCTCTAGTCCTGACCACTGGCTCCTGGCCCAGGAAGCAACCACTCCAGCAACATGGAGAGAGGGACGTCACAATATTTATTTACAGTTACAATTTATATGCATTTATTTCATTTCAGCTCAGTGCAGAGATATGAATTGGCTTTCCTGCGCTCTTCTATAATGACACGACACTGTCAACAACCACGTATCCGTATCCATAACATGCCGGCCCAATGACAAAACTAGACATTTCAGTCACTGAACAGATCTCCAGATTTATCTAGATTTTTTATCAAAACATCTAAGATACATGGTGGCATGTTGTGTATGTTTTTTCTTTTGGCAGGTATGGGACACCTGGCATGTTCAGTCTGGCTGTTAGGATCCCAAACAACCCGAACCGGAACCTGGACGATGCCCTTCAAGACGTCTACACAAGTGACCCTGAGCAAGGTGTGAAAAATAGGATTAACAATGGTGAGGTGTACATCGGCACCAGGGTGGTTGCAGCCAAACCTCTGAGTGGGAATAGTGAACATGCAGAGTCACGTGTTGTGGACCAATTGAACAACTTACGCAACAATGCTAATGCTAATGATAACGATATGTTGCTTTTCTATGTTTATGCCTCCCCATGTGTCAACAAATGTTCAAGCAGAGCACATCACCAAAGCATCCTTGAAAGAATAAAACGCATTAAGCTATGGAGTAGTTACGCTGTTGTGTTTTCTACAATATTCCAACCCAACACTAGATGGACCAGTACTGATCAGGAAAGGAGTAAAGCCCTTCGACTGCTTGGGAAATCAGTAGGTTTAAACAACATATTTCGTTGTCAAAGAGTTGATCGTCGGACATCATGCAACAGCTGCTCCAATGATAATCGAGTTGCAAACATTTGTGTTTCAGGTTGAGGGTTGCAGACTCAGTGATGGTAGCAGAGACAAGATAAGTTCTTAGGACTGCTGTGATTCAGGTCATACTGATTTGCAGGGACATGAAGAGTATACAGACTAGTAGCTAAGGCCACTGCAACATTGCCCTCAAACATTATTTTAATTATTACTGCTGCCACTATTGTCATAATTACAGCCAAACTATAACAGTGATGTTACAGAACAAAAACACCAGGTGATTGTTCAACAACAAATCTCAATATCATGGATAAACATGAAGGTTTTTTTTAGCCATGTTAGCAGCAATACATCAGGATTGTCAATGTTGGCTGGATTGCTATGACATCTGCTACAGACCTTCATGATCCCCAGAAGATAAATAGTAAAAAACAAACAAACATTAAAATCCTTTGTTTGGTTTAAGACCAAATCAATATAAAACTAAATCATGACACTCCCATCAGTCTCTTCTGTACTCATGCTAAGACTCTGAGCTAAGATTGTGAACATTACATTTGCTTAATATCAACATGTTACAATTATCATTTGAGAGCATGATGTGAGCATTGCTGTGTTTAAGGACAGGCTCACAGAGCTGTAGACTCTAAATCTAAACATACATCTTTAAAATACAATCAGCTAAAATGACATGTGAAAACATGAATGAGTAGAGGGGACAGTAAAGTGAGGAGAAGAAGGGGGGCCACATGTTGGAACTATTTTTCTTATTCAATCATCCCGTAATATCAGTACACGTTCCTGTAGATTTGTAAACCTGAACTCAACAGCAGTTCAACGAACTGAAATCTTTAATGCTTAAAATGCACTTGTTTCTTTTTCATCCTACAAGATTTAATAACTATCGCCTCAGTGATGGGTCACACCAGATCTATAATCTATTTGCACGTGCTTGTGAAACAGGTGGTGGTGGAAGCTTGATGATATAGTGACTTACGTGCTTTCAGTAGCAAACTAGAGGATAAATCGACCCAGGTAATTCAAACATATAAGTACTTCCCATTCATTGATCATCATGACTGACTACAATCATTTAACATCTCTTGTAAAGCAGTTTGTTCTCTAGTAGAGCAGATTTTCATGAAACTGCATTTCAACTGCGGTGTGACAACAAGGTCAATGAGATATCTTCCTCCCTTTTGAACTTTACAGTTCTCCGTTCCCTGAAAGGCCAACAGTGTCAAAATGGTTTGCAATTGATCAATGGGGCGAAAACAAATGCTAAAATACACCAAAATGTAATGTTATGTGAATTATCCTCACTATTTACAGCCTTTTATAGTCATGCTACTCTGTTCTGTAATGCATTTCCAAATCTAAAGTCCTTTTCTTTTTGATTAAAGATTTGCTAAGCATAATTTCTCTTCTGTCTGCGTGTCAGTCATTTGGGAACCTTCACATGATAGTATTTTCAGGTACTACTCAAGCTATTTAATTAAAGCCTCTATACTCTGTAATTCACTCACAGGTGTTTTCACTAATGACCAAAATAGACCAGGCATAGATGTGTGGGCATGACAGTGCTCGTCTCTATTTTTATGTGGCTTGTCTTTTTTTCCTCTATGTGTGGCTTTGTGGGCCAGCAACAGGTTAATACTATAAACTGTAAGTAACCTGTTTAAAAATGATTAAAATACCTCATAGTGTGTGATGATGCAATGCTACACAGCAGTGCCACCTTGTGGGATTCTTTTTGCATTGCATATTAAAATAAACAAATGTGTAACCATGATCCTGTGGTTAAAACAATCTAGTTGATTAATTTCCAGTTAATATAACCTACACTTCCAAACCCTGCATAACCCACTGTATTATCACTCAGCAAAACTCAACATGCCTATTTGATTAATATTAGTATTAGTTAAAATCCCCATTAATGTTTTTTAATGCCCAACAACATCTTATGTTCTTTATAGAGCAGAACCACTGTCACAGACACTGTTAATGAAGGGCAGGCTGTTAAATAATGAAATATAAAACAGGGTGAACTGCTAGCTTACAGATTGAACACTGTTTAACTACTTAAAAAGAAAAGAAAAGAAAAGACAGACCAGAATGATGCTGAGCCAAGCTTTAATCAGAAAAACAGAACATGAGAGGATTTGTCAATGATGTACATAATGATTGAATACATGAATGAATACAATGACATGAGCACTGTAAATACACAAAACCTACTTTTTTCTTGACAGTTAATTTGTAACTACATGAAAAGTATCTATAAACTTCAGTTTTCCATCAGCAAGAAGTGACATTAAATGTAAGAGGCCACATTCCCTTTGATGCCACATAGATATATGAGAAGATGACCAACAAATGATCCCCCTTTGAATTTATGTTTTTCATGTTCTTCCAAAGCAAGCCACACTTTTTTCTTAAAATCAAGTGTTATGACGACAACCAGTCTGCCATTTTTATACACTTGACCATTACCAATTATTATTATTTCTTCTACTTTGACTTCACCTTACTCAAGAGAGTAGGTTTGTTCTCTTGATTTGCAGGTTTGTTCTCTTGATTCGCAGGTTTGTTATGCCTGTAAAAAAAAACCAACAGAAAATGTTTAGTAGAGCGGCATCGTGATGGCCTAACAGTTAAAATCTGTTCCACATAACTATAACATCCATGGTTTGATTCCAGCCAGGGACTGTTTGTTTTCTCATTGTTTGTCCCCCTACTGCTCCTAAAAGACTTTAACAGTGAGACCATCAGACACTGAAGATGGTAATTTTGTCCTGTGTTCGACCTTACTGTAAATGATTAATAACAAGTCTAAAAGAAACTGGAAACAACTATAAAGAAACTAAAGAAAGGTGAAGCTGAGCTGTTGTTTGAGTGAAGTTTAACCTGAACCTTAATCACATTTAAACCAGAAGAATATGATGTTGGGAAACTGGTTCCAACCGACTCTTCCTCGACAATGACAGATCAAATATGGAAACACACTGGAAACAAATATATTGATCTGCCTCTTATAGCCCTTTCAGACCAAGGACCAGGGTCGGACCAGAGTTAGTTGACCAGGGCTAGTTGGCCAGGGTTAGCTGACAAGGATGTGGCTATTCTTTGGGACATTCAGACCCAGTCAGTCAGCCCTGGTTAATCCCTGGTCAGGACCATTCAGACAGGATCTGGCAGAACATTCCTGCTTGTTTACATGCAACAGTCTTTTGTAATTGTCCCACAGTTGTTAGCAACCTTTGTGGACCACTGACATTGAAATCAACCCTGGACATTGAAATCAACCCACCTCTCGATCAGGGTCACCTACAGTAGGAGGGCCAGGCAATCAGGGTTGAACTGACGTCTGTCTGAGCAACACTGTCCTTTGAATTGCTGTGTTCTGTCACTGGCAATGTGAAATATGTTCTGATCTTAAACTTACATTTGCCATTCATATCATCTTGATAAAGATTTTTAAGTGCAGGTCACACCTGCAACGTTTAACTCTTGATTGTATCAATGGTGGAAAGTATGTCTAGGTCTGTATTTGAATAGTTTTGAAGACAACTGGGTTTCTATAATTATACATTAAAAAACAGGTTGAAGATGGAACTGATGTTTCCATTATTTTAGTGCTGTGAGCTCTTGTATAATGTCAATGTGTAGTTGTGTCTTCTTGACACATTTCAGATGTCTATGAGTTGTTAACAGCTCCACCAAATAGTGGTGTTTCCCTCTAAACTTCTCACATGGTTTAATTTCAATAAATGTTCTAATGATCCAATATTTCAAGATTAGAGAAAAAGTCCAAAAACTGAAAATACATTTATGTGTCAGAACTTTTTGGTTTTATTTTGGTGTGTGTGTTTCCCTTGTCTTTTCTAGCTTCCTTCCCTTGTGTTGATTGCCGCCCTTCCCCTAATGTGCTACACCTGTGTCTCGTTATCTTCCAGTGTATATATGTGGTGTGCGCTTTCCCTTCTGTGCCAGATTGTCTTGTCGGATTACTGTCAGTGTTCCAGTGTCAGTTTCCCAGTAATTATTTTTAGTCTTATTGACCAGTTTTGCTTTTTGGATTCTGAGTTTTTGCCCAGTGTTTCGTACCTCTGTCTTGTGAATTGGATTTCCTAGTTTTTGAATTTTGGACTGATTAAATGTCTTAAGAACTCTTCTTCCTTGTGTCGTTCTGAGTCCACCTGGTCTGTGCCTGATACTTTCCACATATTATTACAAATAATGAGTCAGTCACGGTCAGTTTACTTTTAACACTTTAAGTTAAACTTAGCTGATAATACTTCTGTACTGAAGTTATATTTTTTATTTTTTTACATTGTGGTATTTATACTTGTACTCAAGTAATGGAGTGCACAGCATAATAATAAAAGATTATTTTTTTCAGAAACTTTGAAGGATATTGACTCACCCTGCATTTACAATTGCTGCTACAAGACCAGCTTCATATTTCGGGTCCCTGTGAGCCGAACATCCAGCAGACAGAAGGAAGATCAGTGTCAAAGTGATCCACAACAGGTTGGCCATCTGCAAACAAAGGTAAATAATAGAGCACATTATTGTTACAAAGACAGTTCATGCATCTTGGGCTCACATGATAACAGCATCTAAAGTTACATTGAAATTCATCTCAAATTAGCCATTGTTCTCTCTCTCAAACAACAGAGAGAAAAGCAGCGGCAGCATTTTCTACATACAGTTGGGGACCGGTTGTTGCCCTGTGCCAGAACAAAAACATTTTCACCTGCTTGCTAGTTTTTCATAATATAATGCACAGACAGTATTTCATAAAGTTTCACTGTCACTTTTATAACAAAATCCAATCTATCTTTCAAAGTAGATCTTTTACCTTTCGGAGAAGAATGTCTGATGGATGCTCTGAAGTCGTCCAATTCTTCTGTTGTCTCCTCAGTGTGAGAGTGCAGAGTGCAGTGAACACAGTCAGAAAGAACAGGCTTTTTTAAAGAGAAGAGGAGGATTATGGTCAACCCCTTCAGTGGCACCATTCCCTTGTATGAACATTCAAATTGTTATCTTTTCCGTTATTCAAAAGTGAGAAAGAAAGAGAAGATCAGTTAGAAGTTGGACCGGCACTGTGTGGGATCATACATCGTTTTCTGACAGCAAGAAGATTTACATTTTCACTCCACGTCCACTACACACTGTCATTATCTGCAGTGCACCTCCGGTCACCTAGCAACCTCCCACCCCCACCCAACTCCCTCTATGAACACCTTCCACACTACCACACACACATACACACCAACACACTCTGATTAATCTCATTTGAGCGTTGTACTTGTCTTTATGTACTTTCTGGTTGGTTGTTTGTTGATTTTCTCTTTTTTGTTCTGTGTTGCTTCTGTTTGTTATTTTGTTACCTCCTCTGTCCTCTCTTCAATGTGTATTATTACCCCCTCCCTGAGCTACTGCCTTATCATGGTGGAGGGGTTTGCGTGTCCCAATGACCCCAGGAGCTCAGTTGTCTGGGACTTTATGCCCCTGGTAGGATCAGCCATGGCAAACAGGTCCAGGGACTATGTCTCTCGGCTGGCCTGAGAACGCCTCGGGATCCCCTGGGAAGAGCTGGACGAAGTAGCTGGGGAGAGGGAAGTCTGGGCTTCCCTGCTTAGGCTGCTGCCCCCGACCAGACCCTGGATAAGCGGATGGATGGATGGATGGATGGATAGATGGATGGATTATTATTATCACAAATAAATACATTTTAAAAAGTAAAAAATAAGTATCTTGACTATTCAGCCTATAATGTGCACTTTACATTTTATGTTCAGTGTTTTTTACTTACTTACTTACTAAATGTAAGTTTCCAAGAAACTGAGGAGCACTCTCTGTATCCAGGTGCTCATGCCTTTATCTGAAATGTTGAAGTATTCAAACTGTTTCATGCAAAAATGACAGGGTTAAACTGAGAATGAAGCAGGCTTTAGTTTGACTCCTCTTATCTAAGAGAGCATAAATAAAGATAACTCACTATTATGTTACACAGTCTAGTAGAATATGTTCTTGTATGATATGTATACAGTGTGTATAAAGAGGCGGTTCTCTCTGCCATCGCCAGTCTGTTAAGCTCAGTGGGACGACACTATTTGTTCTGTTTGGCCTACAGAATCCAAACTATGTAAAACTTTATATTATTGGTATTTGCAGTTTAGCAAATGATTGACATACAGACCAGAATGGATGCTGAGCCCAGGTTTAATCATAAAAACGCAAAATATTGAGAGATGCTTTACAGAAATACAGAGTACAATGATATAAGGTCTGTAAATACAGGACGACAACTTTTGTTCTTCATTTCAACACAAAATATTGCTTCAAAGACAAAACACTTTTTTTTTTTCAAGTACTGAAAGTTTACACTGAGAGCATGGTCAAATATATGTCCTTTAGTGCTCAACCCAAAGTCAGTGGAGGACATAATGATTTAAACTTTGTTCTGACAGTGGTCATAATTTGTTATAATAAAAACATAACACTGGTACATTGGTAACATTTCAACGCTGGAATTAATGTGTTTCAAACAATCTGGCTTTAGATGGGAGACATACAATCACTATGAAAAAGTTTGATATTAGATTGTCATATATGATTACAGTCCACCACTTTGGTCAATCATAAATCGCTCAACAGCTACTGAATGGATTATCGACAGTGATGTACTTTTTTTGTTTGATTGAAATGTCTCAATAAGTACTACTAGATGGATCACCGTGAAAGTGTGTTTACTTTTCTTCTGGCGCCATCATCAGGCCAAAATGTTAAGTTGTCCGATATATTACTATCACGTTCCTGACAAACTAAATGCACACGAAAGTGGAATGGGGAACATAGTAAACCGTATAACTGTCATTGTAAGCACGTTAGCATACTAGCATTAGCATTAAGCTCAAAGCACTGCTGTGGTTGAATACACACAGTCACAAGCATGGCTGTAGATTCTTCATCTTGCTATTAAGCACAATGAGTCTGGCTTAGTTAAAGTGGATTTGTTCTCAAGTTCTAACAAAAACGTTTCCCCTGAATCACACTTCACCCAGAACTTAACTATACTCTGCGACCCCATCGCCTGCCCCTGCCCCTGCCTCTACCTCTACCCCTTCCTCTGCCCCTGCCTCTACCTCTACCCCTTCCTCTGCCCCTGCCTCTACCTCTACCCCTTCGTCTGCCCCTGCTTCTACCTCTACCCCTGCCCCTTCCTCTACGCCTTCCCCTTCCTCTACGCCTTCCTCTACCCCTGCCCCTTCCTCTACGCCTTCCCCTTCCTCTACGCCTTCCCCTTACTCCGTCCCTGCCCCTTCCTCTACCCCTGCCCCTTCTTCTACCCTTGCCCAATCCTCTGCCCCTGCCCCTTCCTCTACCCCTTCCCCTTACTCTACCCCTGCCCCTTCCTCTTCGCCTTCCCCATACTCCGTCCCTGCCCCTTCCTCTACCCTTGCCTCTTCTTCTACCCTTGCGCAATCCTCTGCCCCTGCCCCTTCCTCTACGCCTTCCCCATACTCCATCCCTGCCCCTTCCTCTACCCCTGCCCCTTTCTCTACTCTTGCCCAATACTCTGCCCATGCTCTCTGCTCTTCCACTGCCACCCTGACCCAAATTACCATTTGTGTTGCCTTGAGGAGCCTGTGTAGGTACAGTAGATAGTTTTGTGTCATCTGAAACACAATAGTCTGCAACTTGAGAACCATCGGAGCAACTGGTGCACGCCATCGCAGAACTGCCTCTGTCACATCTGAATATGTTGTCTAGACCGACTGACGTCCCAAGCTGCTCAAGGGCTGTACGTCGTTGTTGAGGATTATTGGGCTGACCATTGGGGGGTTGCAGTATTTTAGAAAACACCACAGCATAACTCTGCCATTGCTGAGTCTGATTTATTTGTTGGAGGATGTTGTCACTATTTGTTTGGCTTGAACATTTTTCAACACAGGGGGAGGAGGAAACATAGAAAAGCAACATATCATTATCATTAGGATTCTGCTTTTGGAATAGATCGTTCAAGTAATCCGCAACACGTGACTCTGCTCGATCAATGCCCTCGGACTGCTTCAGATCTGTAGCTGCAATCACCCTGCTGCCGTTGTACACCTCACCACGGTCGATCGTAGTCTTCACATCGTTACCAGGGTCACTTGTGAAGACTTGCTGAAGGTTTTGGTCAGTGTTCTGGGTCTGGTTGTCTGGGATACTTACAGCCAGACTGAACATGCCACTTGGTTCATACCTGCCAAAGGAAAAAAATAAAAACAACATGCCATCATGTATATTAGATATAGCTATGTTTTATAAATTGATGAATAAGGCAATAACCTAAATTTACCACTACGTGGCACTGTTGCTATCTTAATCCCGTTTACTGTGTGACATTGCAGCATGTCTATGACCGCTGCAGGACACAGTAGACCGGAAGTTTCTGCCATCTAAAATTGTATTGTGGGTATTCAAAATATCGTTTTAGGACATGTTACAGATGGTTGTGCAGTTTGGTACAAACATACAAAAAACAAACAAACAGGAGTGTTAAATTGGTTTAGTTGGTAGCCTATTTGTTCAGTATTTGGGGTTTTATGTGTACTTATTTGCAAAAACTATTCTATTAATTAGACTTAACTCTTTAACTGGTTGAGTGTTGTTTGGTGTTTCAAATTCATACATGAAAATCACCCACAAGCGTGAGAGCACTTAATTGGGTTGTGAATTTTACTATGCAGTCCAGAGCGGCGGAAGCTTCTCTGGAGAGCTGCCGCGTGAGGAGACGTTCTTGGCCTGACTGAATTTCGTGAGTGACGGTTTCAATAATTTCATTATTTTCTTCATTAGCTCTGTTAACATAGCCTTAACGTTAGCTCCAGGCAAGCCCGGATCCCGAACCCCAGGGGCCTCGAGCTCCCAGAGGCCTCCGTCACTTAGTGTTTTTTTTTCTTGTGAGTAGACCTCATTAATACACGCACCTATTGTCACCCACGTTGTCGTCGGATACATGTCCTCATTGGCTTTGGAGACATGTGTTGCCTCATCCTAAGCACTGATTGACTGGTGTGTCGTGTCGTATGAAACAGGAGGAGCTCATGGACGTAAACAAAACAGTCACGTGTCCCACAGATGCACACGTAGGTCAGGAAATGACGTAAAAGGGACCTATATGGTTTGTTCCGCGTGTGTTACGTTACGTGTTGGACTAAATACATGGATGGACATATTGAGGAGAGTATTCCGGTTAGAAGGAAACGGATTTCATATTTCACAAGAATGGATACTTGGCGAGCTGTACAGAAAGTCCTGAGTTATAAGATGATCGTTGTGGATAAAGGGAAGACTTTGAAGGTATGTAGCATTATAGCTGTTTTTACTTTAGCTGAGGGGCTAGCCGAGCTAACCGCTAATACTATTACGGCTGTGAGCAACCATATAATACACGTGAGTGGTCTTGAATGAATCAGGACAATCTAAGCTTTCTAACAATGTACGGCATGAATATACATGTTTAAGGGTTGGTGTTTAAAACATTCAGAAGAACTTGTGGCTACCTCCCAACTTCCGGTCCGTCCCGGAGGCGGAACAGCGTGTTTTAAGTGTCTGCAGTTTCGATCCTTCATGTTGGCTGAAATAGACAAGTCACCCTCAAACATGCTGAAAACCAGATTGAAGTTTGGCCTGCAGTTAGTCATCCCTAATGTTTATGTGGCTTTGAGGATGTTCCTCACGTTGCCTGTGACAAACTGAATCAAAAATGAGCCTGAAGTCCTTTTATCATTACTGGCAACAGAGTCTGAACCTGTCAGAGAGACTTTACCTGGACCTGTTGTGGAGGAGTTTGCTAGGAAAAAGGTAATTGCATAAGGGAGCTACTCTAATGTATGTATGTGTGTGTGTGTGTGTGTGTGTGTGTGTATGTGTGTGTGTGGTTAATGTGCATTGTGTTTTTTTTATGACTCAAACATTTGTTGTTGGGATGTTTGATATTGTGGAGATTCTAAAAACAGGTTGTTTGCTATTCTTTGAAGTGTTTCTGCATATCTGAGTGTAGACTGTTTTGATAACACACACACACACACACACACACACACACAGCATGTGCTGAGAGTCTGGTGTTGAATTTATCAGTCAGTGTGAATCCTGTGCAAATACAGGAGTTTCCATCCACACTTGTGCTCTAGTAAACTAGTTGTCTGTTGTGTTGGTGCACATACGTGTGTGTGTGTGTGTGTGTGTGTGTGTGTGCGTGTGCGTGCCTGTGAAAGGGCCTCTAAGAGTCTGGCCCAAGGGCCTCTGAATTCTTAATCCAGCCTTGGCTACAGGACATATATCACTTGAAGAATTAAAGCAAGAGAGATAACGTAACGTTAATGTTAGTTAACAAGCCTCCGGCCTCTAGTTGTAGTTAGCTTGTGCATTACTCGACTGACACCCGATCATACTGTAAACAGCATATCTTTGATGTTTCATATAGCGTCTGACTGTAAACTGTGAGGTTGCTCATTTGAATTTATATGTCAAAGACAATGTGGCAGAGGATATTTAATATGAATATAATATGAATAATATTTCATTAAATGTTGTTGATGAATGTTGAATCACACACTCAGGGTGGGTCCATGTAGATCAAATATTTAACCATGTCCATATAAATGGGATACAGATGTAGTTTTCAAGCAGAAATGTACATTGAACATGTTTCTTTTAATCTTTGCACTTTCATCAAACTGTACTGTCCTCTGTCCGTCCGTTTTCTGCCGCTTATACGGGGTCGGGTTGTAGTTCTGCTTGAATTTCCTCTCAAAATGCAGATTGATGATTTCAAGCCCTAACCTCCCTAGAGGGGTCGTATCCTTCTCACCTTTTTCACCCATGACCCGTTTTCATGTCTGCAAATTACACATTAGACAGATAAGCATTTACTGTTTACTATCAAATGACATAGTGGCGATTTTAGACTTTTTTTTAGCACCCCTAAATTTGATCTCAGAACCCCTAAAAATAAATAACCAATCACATAAAAACAAATTCCCATTAAAAATATAGACTGTGGCGGCTCACACTCTATATAATCCACTAGTGTCTCTGTCTCTGATACACACAGAGCTCAGAGCTGAGACAGAGCAGAGGACGAGAAGCTACCTTTAACCTCTGATATAGTTTACTGTCATTTCTCGTCGCTGCTCTCCGGTTGCTGTTTCATTCCTCCTCGCTGTTCTGTGCTAAAGGTCCGGACACTGAACGGAGGGACAGAGGTAGTCAGAGCCGGTGTTTCAGTTTCATTGGTGACCGGGTTAAATGGTGACTTTCATGTAGATGTTCTCTTAAAAGCCTTTAGTAGTTTAATCATTTTTAAATACACACTCATCTGTGTTTACTATCTAAGTTACGCTAAAGTTAAATTGTGTTAAGAAGACTCATTCACCTCTCGTCACGTATCTTATAATGTGAGACAGTCACCACTTAACACGGTCACCAGTTAAACCGAAACACTGGATGCTGCGGTCGAGCGAGCTAGAGAGTGAATGAAGAGAGGGAGCGCTGATAGTAAGAAAGCCGGTGAATCAGATCAATAAACGTTATTTTTCTGAATGTTTAACAGCGGGTACTTTCAACAGCACAAAATAAACTTCCAGACACACCTCAACTCAACCCCTCAGCCTCAAACCTCTGAATCTGAAACACCAGCGTGCTGTTTAAAACACAGCAGCAGCAATATTATGCTGCTTTGGTTGGTTCAGTTTTAAAGTGCATCTTTATTTCCATCTGTGCAATGAATCAACAATGATCCTGATCCACCTCTAAGTCATCTGGAAGTCAAGCATTTTATTGATAAGCAAAGACAGCTCAGTAATTTGAAGAAACAACGCAAACTTAAAACCATGTAGGAAAAGATATGCTTTTTTAAAAATAGTCCAATAAGTGCTTCAATGACATTTTTAAAAGTTATAACCTCTTAATGTTTCTGTCAGAGTGAACCAGCAGGATGCACTTGACTTAAAAATGTACAAAAACATTTTCCAGGGGGACCATGCTCTTGCAGGGCGTTGAATGGCAAATTCTCATTAAGAGGGGAGCACCCCTAAAGTTCTGATCCTACAATCCCCCTGGATATAACCCTTTCAAAGAAATGCTCTTAGAATGAACAGTTTCAGCTACTTTTAGCTTGAGACAAACTGGTATGAGAATATAAAGTATGACAAACAAAACCACACATTGAAAACTAAAGTACTGTAGGCTACTAATAAATTCAAGAATGTCTGCAAATTAGCATCAAACCCAAATTTAATGAGAGGTTAATCACTATCTTAACTGTTTTTAAACCATCCTGTTTATAAAATATCTTAAAAATTCATCATAATATACTTTCACATTACTCTGTCAATTTCCAGATAATGAATCTAAAATTAAGGACCTGTTAATTAAAGCCTGCAAATGATCCAAAAGTTAACTCACTCTTTCAAGATGCCATCTACAATTCCTGCAAGCTTAGTCTGGTCCACAGCAGCCAAACAGTTTTCAGCAGACAGGAAGACGGCCACCACCACCACCACCCAGCACAGGCCAGCCATCTGCACACAGATCAGGTTAATGAGCACAGTGATGATACTTTAAACAAAAAGTGTCTTCATTATTATGAGTAAAACAGGACTAATTATAATAACAAAAGGAAGTATATGCATATATGTTTCTGTTATTAAGCACAGGACCTGTCACTACTTAGCATGTGCTACCTACAGTATAGTTTAATCATTTATTAAACTTTGGCTTTTCATATTCAAATGTAATATATATTAAATATGCAAAAAAAGAGACAATTTAAAGTTATAGTTCATTATTTGATGTCGGGTGAGGGTTTCAAACCTGGCGAAAGTTGCTGATGAATTAAACAGTAGTCATAAAGGTCAGCATTAAATGTTCTATAATCTAACTTTTAAACAAGTAGCAATTATTTTCTATAACTTTGTTTAATCAAATATCAATAGGTGTCATTTAGACACAAGTTGATATGCTTTCTGAGATGAAAGGGAGGCTTCTTTTTCTGGGTATAGGGTTACACTTCCACCCATTTCTTTTGCAGTTTGTGCAGATTATGCAGCAGTTAAAAATAAAGTACATTTACTCAAAAACAAAAAGGACTTTGAACCCTAACCCTGCTTGAGATATTTGTACTTTACTTAAAAATTTCAATTCTATCCAGCTTTGTACTTATCTAATTACATTACATTTCAGAGAAATATTGTACTTTTTACACCACTACATTAACATTTGTCTTTACAGATTATAATTTTACATGATAAAAACTTGTGATATACTCATAAAACAAAACTCATTAACCAAATTTACATCAGTGTTTCCCAACATGTTTGGCAGTAATACACTCAGTATCCAGTTGGGGCCCTTTGTCACATTTCAGATGTGTATCAGTGGTTAGCAGTTCAACCAAACAACATTTCCTCTATAAACTTTGGTGTACAGGAGAATAATGTCAGTTATTTAATTTGAATAACTGTTCAAAGTGTTAAAAGATTTCACGAGCAAAGCAAGACCAATAAAAAGCCCCCAAAAATGCATATTAGTATTTTTCTTCTTCTAACGCCACCTTGACCTTCAAGTCTTTTTAAAACCGTTATATATATATACAGTATATGTTATAATATATACTGATACTTTTAAGTAAATTCAACTGTATTTAGTCATCACTGTCTATAAAAATGAATTATTAAATGTTTTAAATACTTGTAGCACATGTTATCATTTTATATGAAAACCCTAGTGCAGATATTGAAGTGTTTCTTTTACCTGCTTTGGTCTTCTTGGATTCTTTCCTCTCAGTGTCTCAGTGCTGCTGCAGTAAATACAATCAGAGAGAAGGGACGTTTTTATAAAGAGGGAAACCACAGCCATGCCCTCAAAGTGGCACCATGACCTTATTTGAACATTTAGATCCCCACCCTTTGAATTTAGTCGGAAATGTAAGAACATTTAGAAGAAGACAAGAGGAAGAGGTTTGATCAGTTAAATATGTGTCAGGTCTGTACAGTAATAAAAGGTTTAGTGATTTCCTGCTGCCTCTGTGAGATAATGTTTTATGTTTGAGGTGCTAAAAGCAAATCTGCCTGTTCATCACAACTTGCAGATTAAAGATGGAGATTTGGGCCAAAATGGAGAAGAGAGGGCACTCTGTGAGAAGAGGAAGACGTTTTAGGGTGTGGGAACGGAAATAGATACACAAACCACCTTTTTTAACAAAAAAAACAAAAAAAAACTAACCCAAAAGACACCAAAAGAAAAAAAAAAGTTCTGTAGTAAAAGGTAAAATGGAAAAAAATACGTAAGGACTTTGTTCGTAGTCCTTTACTGGATGGATAGATAGATAGATAGATAGATAGATAGATAGATAGATAGATAGATAGATAGATAGATGATGTGATGGGAGCGATGGCAGCGTCCCATTGCTCAGCAGCTCCTGCAGAAGTCACCTTGAAGGCTGTGGTTGTTCTGAGCAGGTCCAAGGTGTCGCTGTGGGTAACCGCATCAGTGGGAGGCCAGATGGAGCCGAAAACAGGCCCAACGGTGCTCAGTCAGCATTCTTCCCTGGACCAATGGAAAAATCATTAGCAAGTCACTCCATGCAACAGTTTTCAACAAATAGATGAAAAGAAAATATCTTTCTATGATTTTGACTCAGACCTGTAGTAGTAAGTCTGTGAGGCTGCAGATACAAAACCACATGACCTCTGACCTAAACCTAAAACATATTGATTATACTTGTGCTTGATGGGTCAAAATGTCCAATCAATACCTAATATGCTAATTTGGTTAAAAAGCTAAATGCTTAAACTTCAGATAGATGGATAGATAGATAGATAGATAGATAGATAGATAGATAGATAGATAGATAGATAGATAGATTAAATTTAGTTAAGTTGTTCCTTCCACCACCCGACAACATCAACAGTCAAGTTCAGCAATTCTCCATCCCTGCTGAGAACAGCCTGGACTAGCCCTGCTTCCCCTTCCTGAGTCCCCTAACAGTTTGCCAGAACTTCCTTGAGGCCTAATGAAAGTCCTTCTCCATGTCTTCCCTGAACTCCTCCCTCCTCCCATCAGCAACCACCTTTCTTCAGGAGACCCTTGCTTTTATCCCCCTAAACAGATAGCTCCAGAACTCCTTTCCACAGAAAAATCCAGTCCATAAGGTTAAATATCAACACAAATCAACAAAACAGTAAGATGCAATCCCTAATGATAGAGATTTTAATTGTGGAGCCCACACCTAAGACTACCCAGGAATAACTCAACTGCAATGTCAGAATTGACCAAAAAACCATAGAGGAAACAGTTCAGCATCTAAAACCATCAACATGCTGTCTTGACACAATGCCATCAGACTTTTTTAAAACTATTGTGAACTCTGTCCAAACAGATTTGCGACAAGTAATAAATAGCTCACTTAAATCAGGTGTGTTTCCTAAACTCCTAAAAATAGCTGCCATTAAGCCACTCTTAAAAAAGAGAACGCTGGATGCTTCCATGTTAACCAACTACAGACCTATCTCAAATCTTCCTTTTATAGCCAAGATCGTTGAGAAAGTGGTTTTTAATCAACTCAGTAATTTCTTGAACTCCAGTGGCCTTTTTGACAAATTTCAATCAGGTTTCCGACCTAACCACAGTACAGAAACAGCTCTTATTAGAGTGTTAAATGACATAAGGTTGAACACTGACTCAGGCAAGGTGTGTTCTGTGTTGATTATGTTTCTTATTTTGTGACTCTGTTACCTCCTCTGTCCTCTCTTCCAACACCATGTTTTGTGTTGTTTTACATTTGTATTGTTATCACTTTATTGCATATTATTCAGCCTATAATGTGCACTTTACATTTTATATTCAGTGAAACAACAGTGTTTCTTACTTGCTGAATGAGGAAGAAATTCAAGTTTCCAAGAAACTGAGGAGCACTCTCTGTATCCAGGTGCTCATGCCTTTATCTGAAATGTTGAAGTATTCAAATTATTTCATGCAAAAATGAAAGGGTCAAACTGAGAATGAAGCAGCTTTAGTTTGACCCATTTTATCTAAGAGAGCATAAATAAAGATAACTCACTATTATGTTACACAGTCTAGTCAAATATGTTCTTGTATGATATGTATACAGTGTGTATAAAGAGGCGGTTCTCTCTGCCATCGTCAGTCTGTCAAGCTCAGTGGGACGACACTATTTGTTCTGTTTGGCCCACAGAATCCAAACTATGTAAAACTTTATGTTATTGGTATTCGCAGTTTAGAAAATGATTGACATACAGACCAGAATGGATGCTTAGCCAAGCTTTAATCATTAAAACGCAAAATATTGAGAGATGCTTTACAGAAATACAGAGTACAATGATATAAGGTCCGTAAATACAGGACGACAACTTTTGTTCTTCATTTCAACACAAAATATTGCTTCAAGTACTGAAAGTTTACACTGAGAGTATGGTCAAATATAGGTCCCTTAGTGCTTAACCCAAAGTCAGTGGAGGACATAATGATTTTAACTTTGTACTGACAGTGGTCAGAGTTGGGATCAATCTAGGATTTTTTTACAAGTTTGTTTCTACCTTCTGAAACATGAAGCATGGCATAAAAACATAACAAAACACTGGTACATTGGTAACATTTCAACACTGGTGTTAACATGTTTCAAACAATCTGGCTTTAGATGGGAGACATAAAATCATTATGAAAAAGTTTGATATTAGATTGTCATATATGATTACAGTCCACCACTTTGGTCAATCATAAATTGCTCAACAGCTATTGAATGGATTACCGACAGATGTGATGTGCTTTTTTTGTTTGATTGAAATGTCTCAATAACTACTACTAGATGGATCACCGTGAATTTTGGTGCAAACATTCATGTCTCCCCTGAGGATGGACTGCAGTAACTTTGCTTGCGTTCACTTTTCTTCTGGCGCCATCATCAGGCCAAAATGTTAAGTTGTCCAATATTTTACTTTTTGACCACGTTCCTCACAAAATAAATGCTAACACACGAAAGTGGAATGGGGAACATACTGTAGTAAACCGTATAACTGTCATTGTGAGCATGTTAGCATACTAGCTTTAGCATTAAGCTCAAAGCACTGCTGTGGTTGAATACACACAGTCACAAGCATGGCTGTAGATTCTTCATCTTGCTATTAAGCACAATGAGTCTGGCTTAGTTAAAGTGGATTTGTTCTCAAGTTCTAATAAAAACGTTTCCCCTGAATCACACTTCACCCAGAACTTAACTATACTCTGCGACCCCATCGCCTGCCCCTGCCCCTGCCTCTACCTCTACCCCTTCCTCTGCCCCTGCCTCTACCTCTACCCCTTCGTCTGCCCCTGCTTCTACCTCTACCCCTGCCCCTTCCTCTACGCCTTCCCCTTCCTCTACGCCTTCCTCTACCCCTGCCCCTTCCTCTACGCCTTCCCCTTCCTCTACGCCTTCCCCTTACTCCGTCCCTGCCCCTTCCTCTACCCCTGCCCCTTCTTCTACCCTTGCCCAATCCTCTGCCCCTGCCCCTTCCTCTACCCCTTCCCCTTACTCTACCCCTGCCCCTTCCTCTTCGCCTTCCCCATACTCCGTCCCTGCCCCTTCCTCTACCCTTGCCTCTTCTTCTACCCTTGCGCAATCCTCTGCCCCTGCCCCTTCCTCTACGCCTTCCCCATACTCCATCCCTGCCCCTTCCTCTACCCCTGCCCCTTTCTCTACTCTTGCCCAATACTCTGCCCATGCTCTCTGCTCTTCCACTGCCACCCTGACCCAAATTACCATTTGTGTTGCCTTGAGGAGCCTGTGTAGGTACAGTAGATAGTTTTGTGTCATCTGAAACACAATAGTCTGCAACTTGAGAACCATCGGAGCAACTGGTGCACGCCATCCCAGAACTGCCTCTGTCACATCTGAATATGTTGTCTAGACCGACTGACGTCCCAAGCTGCTCAAGGGCTGTACGTCGTTGTTGAGGAGTATTGGGCTGACCATTGGGGGGTTGCAGTATTTTAGAAAACACCACAGCGTAACTCTGCCATTGCTGAGTCTGATTTATTCGTTGGAGGATGTTGTCGCCATTTGTTTGGCTTGAACATTTTTCAACACAGGGGGAGGAAGAAACATAGAAAAGCAACATATCATTATCACTAGGATTCTGCTTTTGGAATAAATCGTTCAAGTAATCCGCAACACGTGACTCTGCTCGATCAATGCCCTCGGACTGCTTCAGATCTGTAGCTGCAATCACCCTGCTGCCGTTGTACACCTCACCACGGTCGATCGTAGTCTTCACATCGTTACCAGGGTCACTTGTGAAGACTTGCTGAAGGTTTTGGTCAGTGTTCTGGGTCTGGTTGTCTGGGATACTTACAGCCAGACTGAACATGCCACTTGGTTCATACCTGCCAAAGGAAAAAAAATAAAAACAACATGCCATCATGTATATTAGATATAGCTATGTTTTATAAATTGATGAATAAGGCAATAACCTAAATTTACCACTACGTGGCACTGTTGCTATCTTAATCCCGTTTACTGTGTGAACATTGCAGCATGTCTATGACCGCTGCAGGACACAGTAGACCGGAAGTTTCTGCCATCTAAAATTGTATTGTGGGTATTCAAAATATCGTTTTAGGACATTTTACAGATGGTTGTGCAGTTTGGTACAAACATACAAAAAACAAACAAACAGGAGTGTTAAATTGGTTTAGTTGGTAGCCTATTTGTTCAGTATTTTGGGTTTTATGTGTACTTATTTGCAAAAACTATTCTATTAATAAGACTAATATAACTCTTTAACTAGTTGAGTGTTGTTTGGTGTTTCAAATTACACATTAGACAGATAAACATTTACTGTTTACTATCAAATGACATAGAGGCGTTTTTAGACTTTTTTTAGCACCCCTAAATTTGATCTCAGAACCCCTAAAAATAAATAACCAATCACATAAAAACAAATTCCCATTAAAAATATAGACTGTGGCGGCTCACAGTCTATATAATCCACTAGTGTCTCTGTCTCTGTTATAGTTTACTGTCATGTCTAGTCGCTGCTCTCCGGTTGCTATTTTATTCCTCCTCGCTGTTCTGTGCTAAAGGTCCGGACACTGAACGGAGGGACAGAGGTGCCCCAACAGTAAGCGGCTACAGAGGTAGTCAGAGCCGGTGTTTCAGTTTCATTGGTGACCGGGTTAAATGGTGACTTTCATGTAGATGTTCTCTTAAAAGCCTTTAGTAGTTTAATCATTTTTAAATACACACTCATCTGTGTTTACTATCTAAGTTACGCTAAAGTTAAATTGTGTTCGGAAGACTCATTCACCTCTCGCCAGATGTGATAAAGTCACCACTTAACACGGTCACCAGTTAAACCGAAACACTGGATGCTGCGGTCGAGCGAGCTAGAGAGTGAATGAAGAGAGGGAGCGCTGATAGTAAGAAAGCCGGTGAATCAGATCAATAAACGTTATTTTTCTGAATGTTTAACAGCGGGTACGTTCAACAGCACAAAATAAACTTCCAGACACACCTCAACTCAACCCCGCAGCTCAGCCTCAAACCTCTGAATCTGAAACACCAGTGTGCTGTTTAAAACACAGCAGCAGCAATATTATGCTGCTTTGGTTGGTTCAGTTTTAAAGTGCATCTTTATTTCCATCTGTACAATGAATCAACAATGATCCTGATCCACCTCTAAGTCATCTGGAAGTCAAGCATTTTATTGATAAGCAAAGACAGGTTAGTAGTTTGAAGAAACAACGCAAACTTAAAACCATGTAGGAAAAGATATGCTTTTTTTAAAAATAGTCCAATAAGTGCTTCAATGACATTTTTAAGAGTTATAACCTCTTAATGTTTCTGTCAGAGTGAACCAGCATGATGCACTTGACTTAAAAATGTACAAAAAACATTTTCCAGGGGGACCATGCTCTTGCAGGGCGTTGAATGTTAAATTCTCATTAAGAGGGGAGCACCCCTAAAGTTCTGATCCTACAATCCCCCTGGATATAACCCTTTCAAAGAAATGCTCTTAGAATGAACAGTTTCAGCTACTTTTAGCTTGGAACAAACTGGTCTTGGAATATAAAGTTTGACAGACAAAACCACACATTGAAAACTAAAGTACTGTAGGCTACTAATAAATTCAAGAATGTCTGCAAATTAGCATCAAACCCAAATTTAATGAGAGGTTAATCACTATCTTAACTGTTTTTAAACCATCCTGTTTATAAAATATCTTAAAAATTCATCATAATATACCTTCACATTACTCTGTCAATTTCCAGAAAATGAATTTAAAATTAAGGACCTGTTAAATAAAGCCTGCAAATGATCCAAAAGTTAACTCACTCTTTCAAGATGCCATCTACAATTCCTGCAAGCTTAGTCTGGTCCACAGCAGCCAAACAGTTTTCAGCAGACAGGAAGACGGCCACCACCACCACCACCCAGCACAGGCCAGCCATCTGCACACAGATCAAGTTAATGAGCACAGTGATGATACTTTAAACAATAAGTATCTTCATAAATATGAGTAAAATAGGACTAATGATAATAACAAAAGGAAGTATAATATTTGTTCTGTTATTAAGCACAGGACCTGTCACTACTTAGCATGTGCTACCTACAGTATAGTTTAAACATTTATTAAACTTTGGCTTTTCATATTCAAATGTAATATATATTAAATATGCAAAAAAGACAATTTAAAGTTATAGCTCATTATTTGATCTTGGGTGAGGGTTTCAAACCTGGTAAAAGTTGCTGATAAATTAAACAATAATCATAAAGGTCAGCATTAAATGTTCTGTAATCTAACTTTTAAACAAGTAGCCATTCTATAACTGCAGATTATGCAGCAGTTAAAAATAAAGTACATTTACTCAAAAACAAAAAGTACTTTGAACCCTAACCCTGTTTGAGATATTTGTACTTTACTTAAAAATGTCAATTCTATCCAGCTTTGTACTTACATTACATTTCAGAGAGAAATATTGTACTTTTTACACCACTACATTAACATTTGTCTTTACAGATTATAATTTTACATGATAAAAACTTGTGATATACTCATAAAACAAAACACATTAACTAAATCTACATCAGTGTTTCCCAACATGTTTGGCAGTAATACACTCAGTATCCAGTTGGGGCCCTTTGTCACATTTCAGATGTGTATGAGCGGTTAGCAGTTCAACCAAACAACATTTCCTCTATAAACTTTGGTGTACAGGAGAATAATGTCAGTTATTTTATTTGAATAACTGTTCAAAGTGTTAAAAGATTTCACGAGCAAAGCAAAGACCAATAAAAAGCCCCCAAAAATGCATATTAGTATTTTTCTTCTTCTAACGCCACCTCGACCTTCAAGTCTTTTTAAAACCGTTATATATACAGTATATGTTATAATATATACTGATACTTTTAAGTAAATTCAACTGTATTTAGTCATCAGTGTCTATAAAAATGAATTATTAAATGTTTTAAAATACTTGTAGCACATGTTATCATGTTATATGAAAACCCTACTGCAGATATTGAAGTGTTTCTTTTACCTGCTTTGGTCTTCTTGGATTCTTTCCTCTCAGTGTCTCAGTGCTGCTGCAGTAAATACAATCAGAGAGAAGGGACATTTTTATAAAGAGGGAAACCACAGCCATGCCCTCAAAGTGGCACCATGACCTTATTTGAACATTTAGATCCCCACCCTTTGAATTTAGTCAGAAATGTAAGAACATTTAGAAGAAGACAAGAGGAAGAGGTTTGAGCAGTTAAATATGTGTCAGGTCTGTACAGTAATAAAAGGTTTAGTGATTTCCTGCTGCCTCTGTGAGATAACGTTTTATGTTTTAGGTGCTAAAAGCAAATCTGCCTGTTCATCACAACTTGCAGATTAAAGATGGAGATTTGGGCCAAAATGGAGAAGAGAGGGCACTCTGTGAGAAGAGGAAGACGTTTTAGGGTGTGGGAACGGAAATAGATACACAAACCAGCTTTTTTAACAAAAAAAAAAAAAAACTAACCCAAAAAACACCAAAAGAAAAAAAAAAGTTCTGTAGTAAAAGGTAAAAAGGAAAAAAATACGTAAGGACTTTGTTCGTAGTCCTTTACTGGATGGATGGATGGATGGATGGATAGATAGATAGATAGATAGATAGATAGATAGATAGATAGATAGATAGATAGATAGATAGATAGATAGATAGATAGATAGATAGATAGATAGATAGATAGATAGATAGATAGATGATGTGATGGCAGCGTCCCATTGCTCAGCAGCTCCTGCAGAAGTCACCTTGAAGGCTGTGGTTGTTATGAGCAGGTCCAAGGTGTCGCTGTGGGTAACCGCATCAGTGGGAGGCCGGATGGAGCCGAAAACAGGCCCAACGGTGCCCAGTCAGCATTCTTCCCTGGACCAATGGAAAAATCATTAGCAAGTCACTCCATGCAACAGTTTTCAACAAATAGATAAAAAGAAAACCTCTATCTATGATTTTGACTCAGACCTCTAGTAGTAAGTCTGTGAGGCTGCAGATACAAAACCACATGACCTCTGACCTAAACCTAAAACATATTGATTATACTTGTGCTTGATGGGTCAAAATGTCCAATCAATACCTAATATGCTAATTTGGTTAAAAAGCTAAATGCTTAAACTTCAGATAGATAGATAGATAGATTAAATTTAGTTAAGTTGTTCCTTCCACCATCCGACAACATCATCAGTCAAGTTCAGCAATTCTCCATCCCTGCTGAGAACAGCCTGGACTAGCCCTGCTTCCCCTTCCTGAGTCCCCTAACAGTTTGCCAGAACTTCCTTGAGGCCGAACGAAAGTCCTTCTCCATGTCTTCCCTGAACTCCTCCCTCCTCCCATCAGCGACCACCTTTCTTCAGGAGACCCTTGCTTTTATCCCCCTAAACAGATAGCTCCAGAACTCCTTTCCACGGAAAAATCCAGTCCATAAGGTTATATGTCAACACAAATCAACAAAACAGTAAGATGATGCAATCCCTAATGATAGAGATTTTAATTGTGGAGCCCACACCTAAGACTACCCAGGAATAACTCAACTGCAATGTCAGAATTGAATACAGTTGACCAAAAAACCATAGAGGAAACAGTTCAGCATCGAAAACCATCAACATGCTGTCTTGACACATGCCATCAGACTTTTTAAAAACTATTGTGAACTCTGTCCAAACAGATTTGTGACAAATAATAAATAGCTCACTTAAATCAGGTGTGTTTCCTAAACTCCTAAAAGTAGCTGCCATTAAGCCACTCTTAAAAAAGAGAACGCTGGATGCTTCCATGTTAACCAACTACAGACCTATCTCAAATCTTCCTTTTATAGCCAAGATCGTTGAGAAAGTGGTTTTTAATCAACTCAGCAATTTCTTGAACTCCAGTGGCCTTTTTGACAAATTTCAATCAGGCTTCCGACCTAACCACAGTACAGAAACAGCTCTTATTAGAGTGTTAAATGACATAAGGTTGAACACTGACTCAGGCAAGGTGTGTTCTGTGTTGATTATGTTTCTTATTTAGTGACTCTGTTACCTCCTCTGTCCTCTCTTCCAACACCATGTTTTGTGTTGTTTTACATTTGTATTGTTATCACTTTATTGCATATTATTCAGCCTATAATTTGCACTTTACATTTTATATTCAGTGAAACAACAGTGTTTTTTACTTGCTGAATGAGGAAGAAATTCAAGTTTCCAAGAAACTGAGGAGCACTCTCTGTATCCAGGTGCTCATGCCTTTATCTGAAATGTGAACGTATTCAAATTATTTCATGCAAAAATGAAACAGTTAAACTGAAAATGAAGCAGGCTTTAGTTTGACCCATTTTATCTAAGAGAGCATAAATAAAGATAACTCACTATTATGTTACACAGTCTAGTAGAATATGTTCTTGTATGATATGTATACAGTGTGTATAAAGAGGCGGTTCTCTCTACCATCGTCAGTCTGTTAAGCTCAGTGGGACGACACTATTTGTTCTGTTTGGCCCACAGAATCCAAACTATGTAAAACTTTATATTATTGGTATTCGCAGTTTAGAAAATGATTGACATACAGACCAGAATGGATGCTTAGCCAAGCTTTAATCATAAAAACGAACGCAAAATATTGAGAGATGCTTTACAGAAATACAGAGTACAATGATATAAGGTCTGTAAATACAGGACGACAACTTTTGTTCTTCATTTCAACACAAAATATTGCTTCAAAGACAAAACACTTTTTTTTTCAAGTACTGAAAATTTACACTTAGAGCATGGTCAAATATAGGTCTCTTAGTGCTTAACCCAAAGTCAGTGGAGGACATAATGATTTAAACTTTGTTCTGACAGTGGTCATAATTTGTTATAATAAAAACATAACAAAACACTGGTACATTGGTAACATTTCAACACTGGTGTTAACGTGTTTCAAACAATCTGGCTTTAGATGGGAGACATAAAATCACTATGAAAAGTTTGATATTAGATTGTCATATATGATTACAGTCCACCACTTTGGTCAATCATAAATTGCTCAACAGCTATTGAATGGATTATCGACAGATGTGACATGCTTTTTTTGTTTGATTGAAATGTCTCAATAACTACTACTAGATGGATCACTGTGAATTTTGGTGCAAACATTCATGTCTCCCCTGAGGATGGACTGCAGTAACTTTGCTTGCATTTACTTTTCTTCTGGCGCCATCATCAGGCCAAAATGTTAAGTTGTCCAATATTTTACTTTATGACCACGTTCCTGACAAAATAAATGCTAACACACGAAAGTGGAATGGGGAACATAGTAAACAGTATAACTGTCATTGTAAGCATGTTAGCATGCTAGCATTAGCATTAAGCTCAAAGCACTGCTGTGGTTGAATACACACAGTCACAAGCATGGCTGTAGATTCTTCATCTTGCTATTAAGCACAATGAGTCTGGCTTAGTTAAAGTGGATTTGTTCTCAAGTTCTAATAAAAACGTTTCCCCTGAATCACACTTCACCCAGAAATTAACTATACTCTGCGACCCCATCGCCTGCCCCTTCCTCTACCCTTGCCCCCTCCTCTGCTCCTGCCCCCTCCTCTACTCTTGCCCCCTCCTCTACTCTTGCGCAATCCTCTGCTCTTGCCCCCTCCTCTGCTCCTGCCCCCTCCTCTGTTCCTGCCCCTTCCTCTGCCCTTGCCCCCTCCTCTGCCCCCTCCTCTTCTCTTGCCCCCTCCTCTCCCCCCTCCTCTGCTCTTGCCCCCTACTCTACTCCTGCCCCCTCCTCTACTCTTGCCCCCTCCTCTACTCTTGCGCAATCCTCTGCTCTTGCCCCCTCCTCTGCCACCTCTTCTCTTGCCCCCTCTTCTGCTCTTGCCCCCTCCTCTGCCACCTCTTCTCTTGCCCCCTCTTCTACTCTTGCCCCCTCCTCTGCCCCCTCTTCTGCCCATGCTCCCTGCTCTTCCACTGCTACCCTGACCCAAATTACCATTTGTGTTGCCTTGAGGAGCCTGTGTAGGTACAGTAGATAGTTTTGTGTCATCTGAAACACAATAGTCTGCAACTTGAGAACCATCGGAGCAACTGGTGCACGCCATCCCAGAACTGCCTCTGTCACATCTGAATATGTTGTCTAGACCGACTGACGTCCCAAGCTGCTCAAGGGCTGTACGTCGTTCTTGAGGAGTATTGGGCTGACCATTGGGGGGTTGCAGTATTTTAGAAAACACCACAGCGTAACTCTGCCATTGCTGAGTCTGATTTATTTGTTGGAGGATGTTGTCACTATTTGTTTGGCTTGAACATTTTTCAACACAGGGGGACGAGGAAACATAGAAAAGCAACATATCATTATCACTAGGATTCTGCTTTTGGAATAAATCGTTCAAATAATCCGCAACACGTGACTCTGCTCGATCAATGCCCTCGGACTGCTTCAGATCTGTAGCTGCAATCACCCTGCTGCCGTTGTACACCTCACCACGGTCGATCGTAGTCTTCACATCGTTACCAGGGTCACTTGTGAAGACTTGCTGAAGGTTTTGGTCAGTGTTCTGGTTCTGGTTGTCTGGGATACTTACAGCCAGACTGAACATGCCACTTGGTTCATACCTGCCAAAGGAAAAAAATAAAAACAACATGCCATCATGTATATTAGATATATCTTTCATATATTGATGAATAAGGCAATAACCTAAATTTACCACTAAGTGGCACTGTTGCTGTCTTAATCCTGTTTACTGTGTGAACATTGCAGCATTTCTCTGTCCTCTACAGGACACAGTAGACCGGAAGTTTCTTCCATCTAAAATACCAAATTCTGCCAACTGAGTATTTCTGGGTATTTAAACATTTTAGACATTTTACAGATGGTGGTGCAATTTGGTACAAATGATTAAAAACTGAGTGTTAAATTGGTTTTGTAAGTATTAAGTATTTGTTCAATATTTTGGGTTTCATATGTACTTTGCAAAAGCTCTATTTATTATACTAAACTCTTTAACTGACAGAAAACATGTAGCCTAGTTTTCAGTGAGTTGTTTGGCGTTTGTTTGTCAAAGTACATATTAGACAGATAACAAACATTTACTGTTTACTATCAGATGACACAACCCTTTCACAGAAATGCCCAGTAAAAAAAGTTACTACTACTACTACTTTTAGGAAATTATTGAAACAAACTGGTAAGGGAGCCATTAGCTCTTCCATCCACTAGGTGGCAGCCTAGTCCCGAGTTCTACTTGTGTGGCACAGTTACATTGCATGGACACACATGAGTAAGTAGTGTAGAAGAAGAATGGATATGACCTGTTGTTCAACACATTATATGGCTGAGCTTGTCAACTAAGAGTTTTCTCACAAGTTTTATCGAAAACATTACAATTATATACCTTCACATTACTCTGTCAATTTCCAGAAAATGAATCTAAAATTATGGACCTGTTAAATAAAGCCTGCAAATGATCCAACAGTTAACTCACTCTTTCAAGATGCCATCTACAATTCCTGCAAGCTTAGTCTGGTCCACAGCAGCCAAACAGTTTTCAGCAGACAGGAAGACGGCCACCACCACCACCACCCAGCACAGGCCAGCCATCTGCACACAGATCAAGTTAATGAGCACAGTGATGATACTTTTAACAAAACGTATCTTCATAAATATAGAGTAAAACAGGACTAATTATAATAACAAAAAGGAAGTATAATATTTGTTCTGTTATTAAGTACAGGACCTGTCACTACTTAGCATGTGCTACCTACAGTATAGTTTAAACATTTATTAAACTTTGGCTTTTCATTTTCAAATGTAATATATATTAAATATGCAAAAAAGAGACAATTTAAAGTTATAGTTCATTATTTGATGTCGGGTGAGGGTTTCAAACCTGGCGAAAGTTGCTGATGAATTAAACAGTAGTCATAAAGGTCAGCATTAAATGTTCTATAATCTAACTTTTAAACAAGTAGCCATTATTTTCTATTAGTTATAGCAAATATCAATAAAGTCAACACAATTTGATAGTTATGCTCTCTGAGACAACAGGGAGGTTTCTTTTTTCAGGGTATAGGGTTACACTTCCACCCATTTCTTTTGAGGTTTTTGCAGATTATGCAGCAGTTAAAAATAAAGTACATTTACTCAAAAACAAAAAGTACTTTGGTATTGTTTTGACATATTTGTAAGTTACTTAACTTTGTCTTAACTAACTGAACTATTACATTTCAGAGAAATATTTCACTTTTTTTGCCTGTAGCCGACACAGCATCAGTACAGCTCAGAACATCATCTGGTCAGTGTCACCTTTGACCCTGAGATGAATAAATTGGAGCAGGTTTGATATAGAGACTGACACGGTCTCTCTCTTGGACAAACACAGATCCATTAACATTACATGGAGCAACCCACAGTGACCAGAACTACATAAAATTAACATAAGACAGATTTTGGTGTCTCCTTCAGACGTCATAACTTATCAGAGAGGCTTTTCTACCGTCACATTGGAGTCACACAGACATATCAATGCCAGAATGATACATCCTGTGTTCTGTGTCACTATATTATAGTATGTATTTTATAATCAGGATTAAATGCTGAATGAATGATGATGAAGTTTTGTGGTAAAAAGATGGAAATTAGATCCTCAAAGTAGCTGTGATGAATCTGATTGGCTGACAAACAAGCCCTCCCCCCCTTCTCTTTTCTTCACCACACACATTCTTCCTTTTGTCACCTTCTTTTAATCATTAGTTATTGTTTATCTTAGTTTACGCACCAAATTTTATTTTAAGTTTTTTTAATCTTGTATTTTTCATCAGAGAAAAGGCCTTTAAGGTAAACACGTCATTAAGTTTTGCATTCAGCCTGTTTTTGACATTTTTGAGGATCTTGACGTGTGGCCAATGCTGAGATCTCTCCAGAAAGTTATTAAACAGTGAACTAGTTAAATTGAACTTTTTCCTCCATCTGTTATCAACCTGCAAGAGCATTTCGGCAGATAAACGTCTGTCAACCCTACGACTCGTCATAAGGAGAGAGGGACAAAGTCTGCAGGGAGACAACAAGCGGACCAGGCAGTCTGACAGAAGGCCAGCCAACTGGACCATCCGCAAAGCACTTCACCCGGACCTGTGACGCTCTCTGAGCTCTTCCACTACACGTGTGTATGTGTGGTTCTGAAGGACGGACAGGTTAGGGTTATCCCCATCCTCCATGCATGGAAGTAAGAGCCAAATATTGCCTTAATGACAAATTTTCTGGAAAAGTAAAACTCAGAAACTCTGTAAATCATCATTCACCTTAATCTTTCTTTCATGCCACTATATTGAGTAACACTCTGTTGAATTCATATTGTATTGCAAGTTTATCATTACATTTATCCTAATGCAGATATTGAAGTGTTTCTTTTACCTGCTTTGGTCTTCTTGGATTCTTTCCTCTCAGTGTCTCAGTGCTGCTGCAGTAAATACAATCAGAGAGAAGGGACATTTTTATAAAGAGGGAAACCACAGCCATGCCCTCAAAGTGGCGCCATGACCTTATTTGAACATTTAGATCAGAAACTTAAGAACATTTAGAAGAAGACAAGAGGAAGAGGTTTTACCAGTTAAACATGTGTCAGGTCTGTACATTAATAAAACGTTTAGTCATTTCCTGCTGCCTCTGTGAGATAATGTTTTGTGCTTTAGGTGCTAAAAGCAAATCTGCCTGTTCATCAGCTGCCGTTAAGTCTTAGGACATTTCTTTGAAAGAGTTTTATAATGTGTGCAGGAAATGTATTCATTATAGTTTTTAAGAAACAAACACTGAAGTATTTTCTGTCAAAGCAATTGTTATTACAACTTGTGAATGTATCCATGTGTAATTAATCTGCACTCATCAAGTCATATAATGTGTTTCTGATCGTGCATGGTCAATTTTATTCAGTGTTCATTTGTCTTGAATGTTGAGAATAGGTTTTCTGAGTGTCTTAGAAGAGAAAACGACACTCTTCAGAAATGTCAGTTTCTATGGACGTGAAGCTATAATGTCTGAAATTATGTGAAGAATCTTAAAGAAAACGTATATGCATTTGACACTAAACCAAATGGATGCATGGCAAGAACTTTTCAATATTGCTCCAGATATTGCTGGGTGAACTATAAGGGATTACACTGTTTGTCCTCTGTCTATCATTGCGTACCGTATTCTGTATGGTGTGATCATTTTTGATTCAGACCTGATATAATAAATATCTGGAGACTGTAACCTTGTGGGCCTCAAATGACTCTTTCAGAAATCATACCAATCATACCAAACTGCAGCACCCTGTCTGTAAAATGTACCAAAAATCAACTGCAAACGTAGTATTTATTAGCATAAAGTCAAATAATGTATAAAATAAAGTGTTATTGAAAAATGTCTTTTAGGAGGACAAACAATCAGCAGTATGAAATGATAATTGTTATGCTGAAATCTTAACATAATTGACACACATACAGACCTAATGAATGCTGAGCAAAGCTTTAATGAGAACAGGACATTAAAAGTCATTGTTGTACAGGAACTCTTGCACTCGTTATCTCTACTAACTCCTGTTCATGCTGACCTTTAAAAGATCCCTTCATAATGCTTTTACAATGTAAGTGATGGGGGACAAAATCTGTAGTCCCTCCTCTCTCCAACTCCCACCTCTTCTGCTCCTGTTAAGTCCTGTTTTATTTCCCCAAGAGAAAACTTTTATCTATGTAATTATGTTCACTTTCCTTTGCCTCTGTTATTCTTCCGTCTGCCCTCTGCCCCGGCCACTCTGACCACTCTGTGATAGGGGGGCCAAGTTGTGGCTGCGGACAGGTGATGGATCAATCGGAAAAACAATACCGTGCAACTTCATTATTTCTGGAGCAGCTCCTGCACTGCACTGCATCTTTGTCTTTGGTGCAACGGAATATGTTTTTCAGACCAATTGACCCCAGGGGACCCTTGTACCTCCTGAGTTGCTCAAGGGCTCCACGTAGGTCACCCTCAGGTATGGATCCACCACGGGGCTTGAATATATCAGAAAACACAACAGCATAATTCTTCCAATTCAGAATCTGATTTATGCTTTTGAGGATGTTGAAGGGATTTGATTCACTCGTACATCTTTTATCACACGGGGAAGCAAGAACATAGAAAAGCAGCAAATCCTCCTTGTTGTGATTGTTGACCAAGGTGTTAAAGTGCTGTAGAGTACGATATTCAGCATGATCAGCTCTTTTGTCATAAACTGCCTCAGGGCACTTAATCTCAACATCAGCCCATGTCTTAACTGTTTTCGGACACTTTCTCAGAACATCAGGCCATTGCACGCGTCCAGCAGGACACTGCTTCAGAACATTGGGCCACCGCAGAACTGTCGCTGCCACCAGTCTCCTGCCGGTGTACACCTCACAGTTTAGAATCGTATTCCTCACTTGGTCACCACCATCAGTGACTTTTCCCATGTCATACATTTTCGTGTCACTGTTGTATGGGATGTTTACAGCCAAACTGAACATGGGGAAGTTTCTGTCAAAGGAAACAAATGCAAAATGTTAACCACATGTCCATTTAAAACAGCATAGATGGGTATTGATTCATGAGTCAAACCAAACTAAACTGTACATTCTGAATATCAAATGGGAGAAACTGAAAGATTGAAACACTTAAAGTCCGAGTAAAGTAAGATTAAATATGTGTTCTGAGTTTGACATACCACAGAAAAGTGTGTTGTTAACCACCCTGCCAAATTTGAATGATTAAAAAAATCGCCAAATATATGAAATTAGGCTTCAAAGTTGTGTAAAACTCTTTCTCTACTCCCAAACGCTGTGGGCGTGACCGCCGAGTCTGCTGAAGCCCCGCCCCCTACCAAGTGTCACCTGTCAATCAAAGTCACCACCTCTACCAGAAACATGGACGCTAAATCTGAGAGCTTTCTGCTGCTAACTCAGCTGCTAGGTCGGCTGCTAACTCGGTGGCTAGCTTGGCGGCTAACTTAGCTAACTGGCTAACTGTAGACTGTAGTAGTAGTAGTAGTGTGTGCTGAATGTATTTATACCTCTACAGCAGCAGGGGCGAGTTTATGCTAATCACCACTAAATCCAGAACACAGTTTGTGAAGCCTACCTCCACAATTCAAATCTAAATGGTTGAAATGCTTTTTACACCTTTTTTAGAAATACATTTATGACCTATTTAATGTGTTTAGAAGAAAATGTCTGAATTCACTTTACACGGTCTTTAATATCTAACACTAAATATCACTATTAATCTCGTATCTGGCATTTGGAAAATCGTAGCAGACATGCACTCTGTAAGGTCTGTCTCTGTACTGTTACATGTTATGATAGTTGTTTAATTTGTTAGCTTCTTTTTCTGCTATAAGCATGGATGTATGATAAGAGCTAGACCTGACCAAAAATAGTGTCCATCCAGTGCTATACAAATTGCTTAGGTAGTGCAATAAAAGTTTTTATTTGCTTTGCTTGCTGTTCGAGGTGTCCAGTTAACAGTTTTAAAGAAGTCTCTTTTACAATGGTGGTCAATGGGGAAAATGCTTTTTGGGCCAGAGGGGGATTTTTTGCTGCAATACCACAAGTGACCACTGGGAGGTTAGGCTGAGTAATGGCACCATATCCAGCTCTAATAATACATATTGGCTACAAGGCATGTTTTAACTTGTGTTTTGAAAAGTACTTCTTAATGATTTACTGACCTAATCCCGTAGTGTGGTCTATACCTGCCAATGGAAACAGAAAGAAAATGTTACAGAGCATGTTTGATAATTTATACCAGGGATGTCAAACATGCGGCCCGTGGGCCAGAACCGGCCCACCAAGGCGTCCAATCCGGCCCACTTTCCTTCCTGTCTTCTTTTCCTTCCTATACCCTCCTGTCATCTGTCCTTCTTTCCTTCCTCCCTTTCTTACTTCTTTCCTTCTTTGTTTCCTTCCATCCTACCTTCCTTCCTTCCACCTTTCCTTCATTTTTCTTTTCCTTTCTCCCTTTCCTTCCTTCCTTCTTTGCTTCTTTGCTTTCTTGTCTTCTTTCCTTCTGTTTCCTTCCCTCCATCCTTCCTTCCTTCCTTCCTTCCATCTTTCCTTCCATCTTTCCTTCATCTTCTTTTCCTTTCCTTCCTTCCTTCCTTCCTTCCTTGCTTCCTTCCTTGCTTTCTTCCTTTCTTGTCTCCTTTTCCTTTCTTCCTTTCCTTCCTAATACCTTTTCCTTCCAACCTTCCTTCCTTTTGTCTTTCCTTCCTATCACTTTTCCCTTCTTTCCATCCTTGTTTCCTTCCTCCCTTCCATCTTTTTATTGGTCCGGCCCACATGAGATCAAATTTGGCTGTATGTGGCCCTTGAATGAAAATGAGTTTGACACCCCTGATTTATACAGATAATAGATTAACATGTTTATACATTTACACTACAAGCTTAATTCATTTTTCTTAGCATAAAAAAAAAGATATCCAGGACTTGACATTAGCATCCGCCCATAAGTTACAGTTAGATTTCGGCAGTGGCGTGTAACACTGTTGCTGCGTCCGCCACTCCATACTAATATGCTATTTAGTACGCTAAAACAGTATATGAGATTTTTTAGTATGCCTGAAACTGTAGTATGAAACCAATAGTACATAATGGATATAGCACAGGACAGTACGCTGTCATAATTATCACAATGGTGGACAACGACTAAGGCAGCTGTGGCAAAATGCTTTAATTCAAGTGAGGTTTCAGTTTGTTAGGCGTAATATATTGGTTACATATCTCTAAGGCTCTCAGGAAGTGACGTGATAATTACAGCTCAGTGTGACCGAAAAAGGTACACACTGCTATTTATTCATAAAGAAATATGTTTAATTATAGTAAATATATTGAGCATGTAAGACAATTTCAGATACAGCGAGTCACTCTTCAATACATTTTTCTACTTCATTTGTGACTGTGGTTTTCTTTGATTATATATTACTTATATTCAAGGCTACAAGTTCTTTTTCTCTTTAATCTGCAGAAAGTTTACTCGCCTGTTCAGGATCTCATTCACAATTCCTTCAAGCTGGTTCTGGTCCACATCAGCCAAACTGTTTCCAGCAGACAGCAACAAGGCCAGCGTCACAGCCGTCCAATGCAGGCCAGACATCTAAGTGTTTTTAACAAACAGGAGCAGTATAAAGAATTATAATTAGGGATAATAATAAGAACAGGACTACATTACAATCTCAAAATGTCTCATAGTGTTTTTGACAGTTGGAGGCAGAGAAAGCCACGTCAAGGTTTCCAATTCTGACTCCTGAAGGGTTTTTCTCCCTGCATCCATCGGAGACACAAACATTTGTTTAAAAAGGCAAAATTCATTATTCAAAACATTTATGCATATCTTTCAGTGGTGGCAGAAGTATTCAGATCCTTTCCTTACATTTTAATGTAATTAGTGATGTAGTATGCAGTATTACAGTAAAAGTACTGCAGTATTATAGTGATGTAGTATGCAGTATTACAGTAAAAGTAATGCAGTATTATAGTGATGTAGTATGCAGTATTACAGTAAAAGTACTGTAGTATTATAGTGATGTAGTATGCAGTATTACAGTAAAAGTACTGCAGTATTATGAGTGATATAGTATGCAGTATTACAGTAAAAGTACTGCAGTATTATGAGTGATGTGGTATGCAGTATTACAGTAAAAGCACTGCAGTATTATGAGTGATGTAGTATGCAGTATTACAGTAAAAGTACTGCAGTATTATGAGTGATGTGGTATGCAGTATTACAGTAAAAGTACTGCAGTATTATAGTGATGTAGTATGCAGTATTACAGTAAAAGTACTGCAGTATTATAGTGATGTAGTATGCAAATGTTGGATTTTTGCTGAAATATTGGATCATTTGAACATTTATTGAAATGCCAGTAGTAAAGCAGTTAAGTAGGATTCCTGCATTTTAGGACAGTGTGAAAAGGGATCATAGGAGTGCTCACCTTAACTGCTGCTGCCAACGGGATCTGAAAACCCCAAAGCAGAAAAGACCCAAAACCAAAAGTGAAATTAAAACATTTGTATCTCATTTACTGAAGCTCCTCCTCCTGTTCACACTTTACATTAAAAGCTTCTCTCCTAAAGCAATTTCATTCTAAGAGATGGAGGTGAGGGACAAAATGTGCTGTCAGACATGTTTTGCAGTGTTTCGAGGTTCTGGCAGTCTGAGTTTGCCAGAGCAAGTGATATTTGTTCTGATTTCTCTTTGTGTTACTACATCAACACCACAGCACAGCATGGAAACATTGTTTGTGAAAATACAAATAAGGAAATGTACTAAAACAGCCTTTAACTTTGGAAGATACCCACTGTAGGAGCCATGTATCATTCCTCCCAAACACTAGGGGGCGCATGGCAAAGGCCAGGCTGAGCAAAGGTCATTTAAGTTCAATGCCAATAATCACAGGTTTTGTGGCTGGAAAGAAGCTGTTTTTAGACTTTGCTTGGATGTGTGTTTGTCTCTGTGTGGTTTAACTTCATGTTGAAAGCTTAATAGAAGTGATGGACGATGCAGAAAGTGGACAATGGTAAGAAAATAAATGTTGTATGTATAAAGAATTGGAAAATACGGAATTTAATTTCTGAGTACACATCTAAACAATTCAACCTATTAGCAGCCAGTAGTGGCTAAAGTGTAGAACGTAGTCATGGGCACCTATAATTTCACTCACTTAGACTGCTGAAGCTTTATAGCGTTATCCAATTATTAGTTAGCCAATATGAACAGGAGGAGTGATTACATGTCCATATGTACCTGACCATTGGTTTTTAAGTCACACCTATCCTTTAACTGTCAAGTTTAAGTAGTAAATACACCATATGACATACTTGCTGTTGCCTAAAGATAAAGTGGAGACAATCTTGGGAAATGAAGGGGAATTCTAATCTACACTAATGCTGTAATTTAACACCTGTGGTCTGAGGCTTGTTTGCCAGTTCAAACACATTATTTTTCCAAACTGCAACTGAAAAAACAGTTGTCTAAATCAGTTTCATCTGATAGATAGATAGATAGATAGATAGATAGATAGATAGATAGATAGATACTTTATTGTCCCCGAAGGGAAATGTGTCTTGGACTCTAAGTGCTGAGACAGCTGCCGCCATAGTTAAAAAGAACAGAGAAAGTAAAAGTAAAGTTTCACATTTGCACAACAATAATACAATATAAATCTTCTATTACTTAAAGGCCGTTTTATTGAGTGTATTCCTTACCCTAACCCCTGCTATATCTCACTTCTTTATCATATATTTTATCTCTGGTTTATGGTTTTGCTTATTGTAGAGTCTTAATTGCCTCTTTTCTTTATTTGTGGCTTGTTTTCTTCGTCAGGACAATATTGTAAATGTTACTCCTTCTATGTAAAATGGAAAGCACTCTATAACATTTGAAAAGTGCTAGATAAAGATATTGTAGTTATTACAAATGCAGTCAAAACAATTTACCTGCTTCGGTGGAGAAAGATGTCCGATGGTTTCTGTCCGCTCTGTTCCTTTCTTGGCAGTGAACACAGTCAGCAAGAAGCGACACTTTTATAGAGAGGTTGGCCGAGACCAAACCCTCAGAGTGGCATCCTGTCCCTATTTGTACATGACTAATATTTGTACATGAGAAATTATGTCGAAAGCCCAAGAAGAGAAAGTCATTCTGCAGTTTGGTTTAGAAATTTGAATATCATTTATCTCCTGCTATCAGATATTAGCCCGATTGCTTAAGGAAGGGTATTGGTGTAGATATCAGGGTAGGAAATTAACTGTTATGCCTTCTTTAAAAGATGTTTGTGTCTCTTACTTTTATGCCATGCTGTAAATACATATCACCAATTTGTTTTATTTTGTTGTCATACATTTCAAGCCAGTAGGAACAACCTGACAGATGCTTAATTTTCAAGGCTGACGGCAACATCAATGTTTGACGAACTGCAAAAACATGTGAAAAACTGTTGTCCGTGTATTTTAATGATATTTGTATCTCACCCCTTTTTCTCCGCTTTGGAGTGTGGCCAGTTACAACATCCATAAATATTTTAATCAGAAGGGGAAAAAAATCCTCCTATTGTTTGAAATTTGGCCAATAAGGATGCTAAGACTCAATCACTCAGAAAATTTGCAGTAAAATGAAACTGTACACCCTTAAAGGTGCTAAACAGCTCCAAAGAGATGCAGAGTTGACTGTTTTTCTTCCATTGGCGATCTTGTGCAACTGGTTTTGTGCTTTTTTGTGTGTGTGTGTGCAGTTAAACCGAATCTGCCTCTTCATCCTGACTTGCAGAATGGTTGCAAATAATTGATGATGGAGATTTCCGTATAAACACAGAGGGAAGTTCAGGGTACAGTTCACGGCACAAGCTGGCTCCTCCAGTCAGTGGTTGGCTCAAATTCAGCTTTGCCTAAAGAAAATGAGCCTATTTCCCAAAATGTTAGTCTACCTGAAAACTTCTTCTAATGAGTTCTTGCCCTCTGGCAGACAATACAGAGTCTGAACCTACTGTAAACTCAACCTTTATAAAAACATGTGCTGACCTCTATCAAACTTTTAACCAATGCTGCTTGAGGCTGTAAGGGTTGTGCAATGGTCTCATGGTGTTTTATTATGGGATGTATGAATTATGTGTAATGTGTAGCATTGACTCTGCTCCTTTCTCCTTAAAGCCAGGCCTTCTTGCCCTACAGAGTGCAATTTTCATGATAAATGTACCATTCATGACCCAGATGTACATAAAAGTCGTTCTACAAATGAATGGTAATAGGATTAAAAAACAAATCTTAACTTTTTGGTTTGTGATGCTGTTAAAATGTCTTTAAATATCTACTCAGCAGGAAAACATACCTGTATTTTCTGCTTTCGTCAATAGGGGGTGCCATCATTTTCACAATTGCATTTTCCTTTATCTGCAAAATGAGAGGACAGACCACTGAAATAGATCATCAGTTAAATCCCTCATTTATGTAAGAGCAGACTGAGGAACATGAGCATGATTTAAAGCTTCTTTTCGGTCCTTTAAGCTGTTTTTACCCCTTGAAGCAATGCTACTTTGTTATCACAGCTGTAATTATGGGATAATAGTGAACGCTAAAATGTAAAACAGTAGCAGAAGTAAAGAAATAGTCATAAAGTTAGCAATGTCACTCAGTAATTTCAGTTACACAGTAATTTGTAGCTAATAATAATTTGGTAACATCAGTCACCATTACACAGCATTAGCTGCAGGGGCGGATCTAGGATTTCATTAGCTCCGGGGCTAAACCCAAAGTACCCAGAGCCAAGGCCAGTTGTTTTTTGTTGAGATTTTTTTGTGGTTCTCATCCACATAATTTAATTGCATGGTACTGTATGTTTACTGCAAACACCAGTAGTAGTATTGGTTATTTATTTCAGTCCTTATTATTAATGCACATATAAATAAATAAATACAACAATGAACACTGCCTCAACTGAAATGTCCTCAGAAGTTTCAGTCTTAAACTCCAGTCAGCAGCTGGTTGAAGTCACTGTTCAGAAAAAATGACTTTAACCAGTGTTTAGATTAGTTTCAATTAGATCTATTGTGTAGGGCTGGATGTAATTATCCCCTTAGTTGCACACTTGAGGCATGCTGCCAGGACTCTGGGGGCCCACGTGGAGCCCTTTCTCTTCATCCACAGCTACTGGCTCCCCATTTCAGCAGTCCTTTAGAGGTCTTTTACTGCCTGCCGGTGGACCTTTTCTTGCACTCCCATCTCCCTGAGTATGTTGATATGGCTATAAACCCTTTACAGCTTACTTCAGTCAGTCCAATCTTTGCTGTCCAACCTTGTTGTGGCGCATCAGCTGCGTACCTCAGCTTCTCGCACTCGTAGGCCCCCTCCACCACATCCTCTCAGGCCAAAGTGAGCTCAATGATGTAGATGAGCTGGAGTGAGACTGACTGGTCTAAGGTTGGTCCACACAAAATCAGCAGGGAAGCAGAGCCTCTGGCCTAAGACAGCCGCCAGCTTCCAGTTGCATGCCGCACTTAGCCCTCCTGCACCTGGTCTTGAAATGGAGTAAAGTGGGACCATTTTTGCAACTGGTACCTTATATTTTCACCCAATACCATTATGAAATCCCCAAGATGTTTTCTACTCATGTCAGAAAAGAGATTACTGAAATCAATAATGGCAAATATAAAAGTGTTTTGAGCCCAATTGTCTCAGATAATGATGACGGGGGGGGGGGGGGCTGAAAAGCTTTGTGCCTCTAAACCTCACAGATTGTTTGTCTCCATCCAGTGGTTGAAATACACTGGTACATACTGACCTCAAGATGAACTCACCATCAGCACTTGACAGCACCTGATAGTATTTGTTTATTAATGATAAGAAAATAAGAAATTAAAGTGCAAATATTTTTATTGAAAATTAGGGGTAGAAACGTCACCGCTTCTGGTTGAAACAGCCAATTTGAATTTTGGGGGGTATCAGGTCAGCAGTTACTATAAAACATCATTGTTAATGAAGCACCTGAGCCAATCAGCTGTTTGATCATGTGACGCCAGGTGTTTCTCATCATGTCCTGAACTTTCACAGTCAGTAGAGAGCAGCTGCAGTTGCAAAAACTGTGGCCACCTTAATCTCATGACATGCATTGAGCTGCGATGGGAGGAGTTGTTTGCTCATCATCCCTTTTAATGTTTTTTTTAGTGCCAAACAACATCTTCTGTTCTTTATGGAGCAGCACCACTGTCACAGATACTGTTTAGTCTGTTAAATAATGAAATATTAAACAGGGTGAACTGCTAGCTTACAGACTGAACACTTTTTACCAGATAACAGTACTGTTTTTCAGTTCCCACATTATTTAAAAGAAAAGAAAGACAGACCAGAATGATGCTGAGCCGAGCTTTAATCAGAAAATGATTTACAGAGTGATTGAATACATGAATGAATACAATGACATGAGTACTGTAAATACTTTACAAAAAACCTACTTTTTCCTTATTTCAGTTTAGTAAATACAGAATGTTACAATAAATTGGAGACTACATGAGAATGATCTATAACATACAGAGTTATTTTTCTAACCAGATTTAAGACAAATATACCAAAGCACAAATCTGTATATTAAACAACCACATATCAAACCAGCCCACATTCATGTATTCGTTTCAGATGATTGATTATTTCTGTTGTGGCTGGGACAGGTTTATGCATCGGGATTAATACATTCAGGTGTAACCTCTCCACCACTGGAGCAGCTCACACACTGAAAACCAGATGTATTTTTGGGGTAATAACAGCGAAATACATTTGCAAGACCCCCAATAGAATCCCCAATATTGTTGAGGGCCATTTTTAACTCAGATTCATTAATGTTGACCACTCCACCTGGCTTGAACACATTTTCAAACACTAAAACACGGTCCCCCCATTTCCCTTTTGCAATCACATCTTTAATCTTGTCAAGAATATTATGCGGGCCCCCTAGCTTTGCACAAGTTCGGGGACATGGGGAGTCACTAGAGAAGATGACTAACATATCACCCTCGTCATTAACAAGATTTAAGTTTGTCAAAACACGCAACTCTGCATGATTTGGATCATTTTTAAGTTTTAGGGCGAAAGCTTGTCTGCCATTGTTATACACTACACCATTGTTAATCTGTTGAATGTTTCCTTGTGTGAGTTGATACTCTTTCGGTAGGTTATATGGGTCTTCTTTGGGCACACTTACAGCCACAGTGTAGATTCCTTTTATGCCGTTCCTGTCAAATGACAAGAAAATGTTTAGTAGAGAGGCATCATGATGGCCTAACAGTTAGGACCAGAACCACATAATGTCCTTGGGTTTTAAGTGGATTCTAAAAGAAACTGGAAAGCACTACAAAGAAACTAAGTAAAATATTTCAATAATCTGGCAGCAGAACTCTGCACAGGTGAATCTGAGCTGTTGTTTGAGTGAAGTTTAACCTGAACCTTAATCACATTTAAAACAGAAGAATATGATGTTGAGAAACTGGTTCCAACTGACTCTTCCTCGACAATGACAGATCAAATATGGAAACACACTGGAAACAAATATATTGATCTGCCTCTTATACCGCTTTCAGACCAAGGACCAGGGTCGGACCAGGGTTAGTTGACCAGGGCTAGTTGACCAGGGCTAGTTGACCAGGGTTAGTTGACCAGGGTTAGTTGACCAGGGCTAGTTGACCAGGGCTAGTTGACCAGGGTTAGTTGACCAGGGCTAGTTGACCAGGGTTAGTTGACCAGGGTTAGTTGACCAGGGTTAGTCGACCAGGGTTCGTTGACCAGGGTTAGTTGACCAGGGTTAGTTGACCAGGGTTAGTTGACCAGGGCTAGTTGACTAGGGTTAGTTGACCAAGGTTAGTCGACCAGGGTCCGTTGACCAGGGCTAGTTGACCAAGGTTAGTCGACCAGGGTTCGTTGACCAGGGACATTCAGACCAAGTCAGTCAGTCCTGGTTAAACCCTGGTCAGGACCATTCAGACAATACTGGCCAAACATTCCTGCTTGTTTACATGCAACAGTCTTTTGTAATTGTCCCACAGTTGTTAGCAACCTGTGTGGACCACTGACATTGAAATCAACCCTGGTTCGACCCACCTCTCGATCAGGATCACCAAGGAGGGTCGCCCAACCATGGTTGACCCTTTCAGGCACAAACTCGACCATGGGATAACCCTGGTTAGAGATTGGTCTGAAATGTGTATTACACATCACATGATCAGTCTGTCTGAGTAACACTGTGGATTTAATATCTGTCCTGTCGCTGGCAGAGTTAAATATGTTCTGATGCCAAAAGAACAGAATAGCATAAAGAAAAATATCTTTAACTTACATTTACCATTCATATCATCTTGATAAAGGTTTTAATCCTAGTTTTAGTGATTCTTTAAATACTGTATTTAAATACAATTTTGAGCTACTTTTTCTTTTCTTGAATCATAAATAGATAAATAGAAAATAGTGTACTTTTTACTTTCACATTTTTACTTTTACTTTTACTTTTATGGTATTAATACTTATGCTCAAGTAATTTGTCTAAGTTCTTCCACCACTGCACAAAATAATAATACCAGATACAAAGTATATTGACTCACTGTGGCGTTTTCCTTATCTGTAGTATAAGATTAGCAAGCTTGTTCTGGTCCACTGCAGCCAAACATCCAGCAGACAGAAGGACGATCAGTGTCACAGTGATGCACAACAGGTTGGCCATCTGCAAACAAAAGTTAATAATTATCGTCACAAAAACCCCATTTACACATCTTATGCTCACATGATAACAGCATCTAAAGTTAGATTGAAATTCATCTCAAATTAGCCATTGTTCTCTCTCTGTCTCAACAGGGAGAAGAGCAGCTGCAGTGTTTTCTACATGCTGTCATACAGAACGTGCACTGAGATGTAGTATCGATCTGATTCCTCATTAATTAAACCACTAAGAGCCTGTGAAGATTATGAAACATTTGTCTCACTCACTGCCTATACATATTATTAATGAATGTGTTTAAGTTGTGGATAGTTTTTAGTCAGCTAGCTGTTATTATAGTAATTCAGATAAGTTAATTGCAGTAGGTAAAGCCTCAGTATTATTATCATATCTTACCTTTGGAGAACAGCTTGTGATGGATGCTCTGAAGTTGTACTCTGTTGTCTTCTCACCGTGTGAGTGTTGCTGCAATGAACACAGTCAGAAAGAAGAGGCTTTTTCAACAGGAGGTTTATGGTCAATCCCTCCAGAGAGGCACCACACCCTTATATGAACATTCAAATCCATGTCGTTTCATTTATACAAGAGCAACATTGAAAGAGAAGATAAGAAACCTACATGCCTCCAATAAAATTTACATTTGCAATACTACCTCCACTACACCCTTTCATTATCTGCAGTGAAGCTATAACTTCTCTATAGACACCTTCCACATTTTCATGAGTTACTGTTTGTGACCACTAACGTTATAAGAGAGCAGCAGTGTACATTTACTTAATTACTGTACTTTACTTGAGTATTTCCATGACATTTTCAGCTACTTTATACAATTCATTAATACTGAAACTGAACAGCTCTAATATTCATTTAGCTATTTATTGTAATCATTCTTTACTTTCTTAATGTTCATTTTTAGAATTGGTTGACAATGTAAAATAACGTTAAATATTCTTAAGCACATTTGCATAGTCATAGCAGTGCAAATATGTGACCAATTCATATAAAGGTCTATTTTCATTCTTGTTGGTAATTGGTGAATTTTTGGTATCGGTCTTTGTTATTGGATCATTTTGATGTTTTATGTTTAAATGTTTTTAAGCATATGTTACAAAGTTTAGGCAGCAGTATAGAACCACAGGCTGATGTCTCGGTGTGGAGTTTTCTGTATTTGTATGTTTGTATTATATATATTGTAATATCTTGCTCAACTGCTGGTGTTGGTTCCCCAAATATGTTGACAGGTGTAACTTTGAGTCCAAGTCAACTTTTAGTATCTATCTATCTATCTATCTATCTATCTATCTATCTATCTATCTATCTATCTATCTATCTATCTATCTATCTATCTATCTATCTATCTATCTATCTATCTATCTATCTAGCTATCTATCTAGCTATCTATCTATCTATCTAGCTATCTATCTAGCTATCTATCTATCTAGCTATCTATGCATCCATCCATCCATCCATCCATCCATCCATGCATCCATCCATGCATCCATCCATCCATCCATCCATCCATCCATCCATCCATCCATGCATCCATCCATGCATCCATCCATGCATGCATTCACCCATCCATCCATGCATCCATTCATCCATCCATCCATCCATGCATCCATCCATCCATCCATCCATCCACTACGAACAAAGTCCTTTTTTACATTTTTTTCCTTTTTACCTTTTACTACAGATAATTTTTTCTTTTGGTGTTTTTTGGGTTATTTTTTAAATTTTTTTTTAATTTATTTGTTAAAAAAGGTGGTTTGTGTATCTATTTCCGTTCCCACACCCTAAAACGTCTTCCTCTTCTCACAGAGTGCCCTCTCTTCTCCATTTTGGCCCAAATCTCCATCTTTAATCTGCAAGTTGTGATGAACAGGCAGATTTGCTTTTAGCACCTCAAACATAAAACGTTATCTCACAGAGGCAGCAGGAAATCACTAAACCTTTTATTACTGTACAGACCTGACACATATTTAACTGATCAAACCTCTTCCTCTTGTCTTCTTCTACATGTTCTTACGTTTCTGACTAAATTCAAAGGGTGGGGATCTAAATGTTCAAATAAGGTCATGGTGCCACTTTGAGGGCATGGCTGTGGTTTCCCTCTTTATAAAAATGTGTTTGTGTATTTATTTCTGTTCCCACGCTCTAAAGATGTCTTCCTCTTCTCACAGGCTATTCTTTCTTCTCCATTTTGGCCCAAATCTGCATCTTTAATCTGCAAGTCATGATAAACAGGCAGATTTGCTTTTATACTACCTAAAACACAAAACATTTTCTCACAGAGGCAGCAAGTGTTTTTCAAGGTTGAAAGAAAATCAACATACTTACAGTCAAAGTAAATAGTGAAAATGATTAAATGCTTAGTTTTAAAAATATTTTAAAGGCAAAGCTGTTATTAAATTAGTTTTTCTCAGATGTCTGATTTTGCAGGGCAGAGTCCCAGAAAATCTGCTGTGAAAATAGACAAGCGTGCAGAGGGCCCAGTTCATTTTCAAGGCGTGATTATTATAAAGAGGCACTTTGTGTTTGCATATAGATAGACAGACAGACAGACACATCTCTAACTTACCAAAATTACTAGAATTTAGTAATGACTAAAATTACCAATATTAAAGGACGTCAGCCTTCTTAACCCTTCCTATAAAGTGCCTCCATGTGGACCTTCCAGTCCAACTTGTTGTCGAGCTGCACTCCAACGTATCTGTAGCTCGATATCGCTTTAATCTTTGACAGTTTGAGCTGTAGATGGTTGCGGTTGCACCAGTTTACAAAGTTCCCATCAGTGTGCCTGTACTCCTTCTCACCTCCTCCCCTGATAAAACCAATAACTGCTGAATCATCATGTTTTGCTGTAAAGACCTGACACATATTTCACTGATAAAACCTCTTCCTCTTGTCTTCTTCTAAATGTTCTTACATTTCTCACTAAATTCAAAGGGTGGGGATCTAAATGTTCAAATAAGGTCATGGTGCCACTTTGAGGGCATGGCTGTGGTTTCCCTCTTTATAAAAATGTCCCTTCTCTCTGATTGTATTTACTGCAGCAGCACTGAGACACTGAGAGGAAAGAATCCAAGAAGACCAAAGCAGGTAAAAGAAACACTTCAATATCTGTACTAGGGTTTTCATATAAAATGATAACATGTAAAATGTATAATCAATAACAGAAAAAGCAGGTTATCTGATAAATGTCTGTATATTTTCTACAGTTTCTTCAGACTAAAAGAACTTCTGACAACATCGATGAAAGTGAGCAGCATTTTTTCTTTTTTACACTGATGACTATTTGAAGTATTGTTGGGGTGTTACTGTTAATTTATTGCTTCACTGTACACATCACTAATACTCACTAGAGCACTGAATGTATACACATGTCCTCTTGAACTGGTCTCCAACAAATATTATTTACATTTTCAATAGGAACCAATGGGCTTGGGGCTGTGTGATGTTAATTTAAGGGTTAAACACATGTTAATGTAGCAGGCGCAAAACACATCAGATGGTCTTTGAATACATTCTTCTCTTATTAAAGAGTTTTGCACATTTCATAGTTTATTTTAGTGTGTGGCTGGTTTAATAAAGGAACTGCCACATGTTGCTGTGAGCAGCGCTGAATACTCAAGACTGACAGTGAATGAGTGTGATCCCATTTCAGATAACATGAGGGATGATCATTCAATAATTAAATCAGATTTTAACAAAGTATCATCATAATTGTTTTGAAGACAAAAAAAGTGCATATGTCATCAATCAAACTTTAGAAAGTGGTGATGGCTGATAAAGTTTTTCACTCAATAAAAACAACTAATAACTGAAATTTAACGTAACTTAAAAGACAAAAAGAAATATGAACATTGATTTATCCAAACTCAAAAATTCTCTTTCCTCTCACTCTTATTCTTGCACTGAAACAGATGTGAAACAAGAACAAACATTGCATTATCTCATCCCTGCTTGCTTGATATGTGTGCAGATGTCGGGCCTGTGCTGGACGGCTGTGATGCTGACGGTAGTCCTGTCTGCTGGGACCAGTTTTGCTACTGTGAACAAGACGCAGCTTGCAAATATTGTAAAATTCATCATGGATAAGTGAGTTTATTGGATTTTTTAAGTTTAATCTCTGAAAAATCAGGATTTTCATCCAGTCCCTTTTTCTCCTATACATTACACCTTTAATGTCATTCTGATCAAGTGGAAACAAACTTCATACTGACAGTCACCACAAGGTGTCAACAAAATCCACCAACATTTTTTTGTTTAAATCACTCTTTACCCTTTTACTAGATAGATTTTAAATATGTAGTGGAATGTTGAGAAGTAGTCCATCAGTATGATCTTTTGTAATGGATCGTACTGATGAGGCAGAGCCCAAGTTCTGACCAAGCTTCTGGTCTTATTCTAATGAATGTGTTTTATTATAAGCGCTTCTGGGCTTCTGAGAGCTAAGTTGTATTTAACTTCATGTTCAACACATGCTACCATTCAGTCTTCTGACAGTTTTAGCTTCGTTTTGTTCTGTGTCATGTTGACTGATGCCAAAGTGGCTGAATTTCTCCAACAATTGAGTGTTTTTGTCTATCTGAGAAAACACATGTTTTATTACAACACTTAAACATGCTTTGTGCAGCAGTGCTGACTCAACTTCATGAAATGAGCACACTAGCACACTGGCACTGTCACTGTTTATATCAGAAATCCAAAAGTTTGTTCAAATGTGGGGAAAAAGTGCAGACGACTGAAGTAGTTTGCTTTGTGATCAGCTTTACCTGTTGCTGTCTTTGGCCTGATAGCAAACTTAGCAAACAAGTAAAAATAGAGAAGGACGAGCAAAGATGACCTGATTGGCTAATCACAACCTATCTGTTTCTTTTGGCAGGTATAACATAAACTCTCAGGTCAGTGTGGCTGTAAACTTCCCTGAGAACTATCCCAATCCTGAAGACGTCTTCAAGGAGAACGGGCGGGTGATCATGGAAACACCCAAGCCGGGGGTCAAATCAACATCCAACTTTGACTACCCATATACTGACCATGCTGAGGCACTTGTTTTGGAAAAGATGAAGCCCTTAGTTGACAACAGTAATGGCAATTTTCTTGTCTTCTATACTTTCTATTCCCCATGTGGTTCAAAATGTACAAACATAAACCACAAGTTCAATATCATTGGCAAGATTAATGAAGTCTTTCCCAAATGGACAAACAAAGCCTTTGTGTTTTCCAAAGTTTTTGAAAATACTGGTGACAAATCGGTCATTGATGCAACAAATAAGTCCCTGAATGAACTTGCTAATTCTAGGATTGGTCGAGGCAACATATTCCGTTGCTATGGACCCAAAAATGACTTCAAATGTATCAACTGCTTCAAAGGCAGGAAACAAAAAAAAGTTGCACAGGAGTGTGTTCAAAATTAGGTTTCATGGTGTCAGGGAATGCAGATGTTATGGGAACCACAGTGATTCAGGTCAAATAGATTGACCCCCAGAGATCCACTGAATCTGTTTAGACAGCTTTTAACAAGAGAAAGATAATATGCTCAGCAATGCACTGTTTCTTTTCATACTGGAGGCGTATTGCTCTTTTCTTCAGTTGGTACTGTTTCATGTATCAAACTACAGCACCTTGACAAAGTCACTAAAGATGCAGATAGTTGTTTCCTTTGGTCCAAACCACAGTAGAAATGTTCATGTTAATAGCTTACCTTCACATTTACTGAGTTTGACAGAGACTAAGTGATTGTTTCATTGAACAGGCTTAAATCATGTTTACTCTCAGCAATTTTGTCTGAACGTTTAGTGTTTGAGTCTAAGGAACATTTTTCTGCTCTAATAACTTCAACCACAGAATAAACTAATTAGTTGTAATCAGTTAGTTCTGACATTAACAACAAAAACTGCAATTTGGCACATTTAATTTATTCTGCAATATTACAGACTGCACATTTGGTTGAGTAAGCAATTCAATATTTAGCTTAAGAGATAATTTTTATTTGGGCTCTGGTTAAATAATTAAACAAGTATTCACATCATGTCATTGTATTCTACACCTTTGTAAAGCTTTACCAAATCCTCTGATGTTCTGTTTTTTCTCATTAAAGCTAAGCTAAGCATCCACCCTGTTGTGTCTGTGTATCAGTCATTTGGGAAACCCTGAATAACGTTCCTTGTTATCTGTAAAACCTGCATTAACTGATTATTAGGCTTCTTGTATTCACTGGAAACAACCTGTGAACACAACACTGACATGTCATCACCTTTTAAGGTAATACATTGAACTTGTTAGCAAACAGTTGCTTATTTCTACATCCAGTGGTTGACAGTCACTAACTGTGTTGTAATTATAATAGATTATCAATTAAACACATCTTGTATCTCATCAGGACAGGCTTGATGAAAAGGGGAAGAGTTTGGTTTTGAGATGCATCTATCAGTCATCCACCAAGCAGAAGTGTTCACCTTTTCTCTATCATTTGGGTATCTGTTTCTTTTGGCAGGTATAACATAAACACTCAGATCAGTGTGGCTGTAAACATCCCTGAGAACAATCCCAAACTTGAAGATGTCTTCAAGAACAACAAGATTAACAACTGGGTGGTCAAAGCAACACCCGAAAAATGTCCCACCACAGTTTCCCACAGCCCTGGGCGATGCCTTCATAATGCTTTTTTCATCAGACTAAGAATCAAAAACCAAAGCAAAACAAAAAGAACAACAGAAAATTCTCTCAAGCTAGAACTAGTTGTAGTTTAGCATGTTAGCATTTTTGGTTGAAAAA